>NW_006773042.1:409583-441266 GCF_000442215.2 Lipotes vexillifer | reverse complement strand
TCGGGAGTGGGGGGGCTTGCTGCTGAACCATACCAGGGGTTAGGGAGGCAGTGAATAGAAGATGAGGTATCAGCCATACCCCCAATTTTTTTTCAAAGCTACATAATCATAAACCACTGTTTTCATGTCTTACCAGATGACTGTGCCCTAGAGTCCTCTTTGTTTTCAGGAAAAATGAAATGGTTAGAAAATGGCCTCTAATAAGAAATAAACATCCTTTTCTTTTATGGTTTCTACAATTACTGACTAACTTTATATTGACTACTGGTGATCAGTAAAACTACTATAAATAGCATAGTTGTAACTCTATCTTAATGGGTTAAGTTTTGCAGTAGGTTGTTTATTCTTGAACTTACTGTTCTTACTTCTCTCCTAATGTGCTCTTCTTTAAGTGGTTATCTTCATTAAATCTTGTTTATTATTCTTTTCTAGTCCATGAACGATGTTCAAACCTTGCCATAAACCAGGGAAAGCTCCATGTAAAAGTGAGGTGGAAGTCTGGGCTTCCTGTCAGACTTAATTCTGTTTGTTAAGGGGGCTCCTTGGGAGAATTTGGGTTCCAGTGAGTCACTAGGCCAAATCCCAATAACCACAATTGCCAAAAGTAATTAGACTGAGGAAAGCCAGGCTTCTGGGGAGGAGGGTCATCACAGCACGCTTGAGCCATTGCTCCGTGGTCAGACCTAGTTAGTTGTCTCTAGGGATTGGGAGCAATCATGAGTCACAGAGAGCAGGAAACCCACCAGAAAACAATGCTTTTCCACCAATTTTTTTTTTTTCCTCAATAGGTTATTCATCCTAAGCATGCAAGAGATGGAAATGTGCCGCCAGTATACGTGTGCGCAGTGCAAATCACCGTCATCTTATAAACCACCTTGTCTGCCTGCATGAGGGCAAACGCACACATACAGAACTCCTGCTGTCATCACTGCAGGTTCTCCTCCTGCCTTCCTGAGTAGATCAAAAGAACCCAAGCAATGTAGTCTGAGTCTCTGTACAAGGGGTGTCTGATTAGGATGGGAAGGGAAGGGGGAAAGGATCTTTGTAAACATCCTAAGGTCAATTTAGATATAATATTCCTGATGTAACATTTGGAAATAAGAAAATAGTATATTGCACAGGACAGGAGCTCTAAAACCTCCAGATCTAGGAAAAGGCCAAGAGCAAGCTTAGGATTTCTTTTACTGAAAACAATACCATTTTGAAATATGGTGCTGTAAGCAGCTAAATCAAAATTATTAAGAACTAAGCGGTGCTTTGATTTTAAGCTTTCAATATGCTAGAAATTAGAAGATTGTTAAGCCTTTCTATAGGAAAATATTCAAGTAGCACAAATATATCTATGCTTAATAACCTCAGTGAAAGTTCACCTTTGAAACTATTGACACTGCCTCAAATACCCAGCAAGGTTACTCTGTCACCTCATGTGCTGGATCTTTAATTGAACAAAGTCACAGAGTTCCCACTGTCCTTAATGTGGTAAGTTTCACATTCTCTTATGATTCAGAATGACGTCAGTATATTTTAGTACTCCTATGACCTTAGACCTTAGACTCCTGTGACCTTAGACTCTCTTTGTTTAAACATGTGGATGGATGATATTGCTTATTTTAAATCCACAGAAAGGCCCGCAGTCAGACTCTTATTCTGGCCAGCCTTCTGTGGCAACTGGCAATCTCCAGGTAACACTGGGCAAATAAACCCTGACCTCGTGCCCTGTGTACATCGAAGAGTTATAATGATCTGCTATCAATATGATATTACCAGTTTAGTGGAATCATATATTTGATTTTATTTGGTCTGAAATTTGACCATGAGCTGATTTAAGGATTGAAGAATCTTAACTTTTGGAAATTTAGCAGCGAAATGGTGACCTTGCATTTACTTGTATCACTCACTGCCTTCTGATGGCATGTAGTTTCTGCCATGCGATACAGAAGATGTAGACAAGTGCTGCTTGGCCACAAACTAAATGAGCACATACTGAGCTGCTGAAGATTTGTTTCGTACAGAATTCAGTCTTGTTTTCCAATTTATGAGCAATTTGTTGATCTAAGCTTAACAGGACCCTCATTACTGTTTGGTAACAAGAAATAAAGCCCGAAGGCAGTATCCTTAGCGGCCTCAATTCACAGGCTCATTTCATGCCACCCTCAAGATGTTAACTCTTAGCACTCTCCACAAAGACTAGTACAATTTAAAAGGGGAAGTCTCTCCTATAGCATATTTCTAAGACACCCATCCAACATTCCAGTTCTTTCCAGAGCTTGATGTAAATCTAAGCTTTTAACATAGATCAGTGGGATTCCCTTGGAAGCCAATTAGACTTGCAAGATCATGTCGATGCATCCTTGGCCCTAGTACAATCAATAGCATGTGCCATTCTACCTAGCACTGAGCCTCCAGGGCCCAGCCCTGATTCATGTGTGTTTTCAGACTTGTGAGCATTACGTGCCCATACCTCAACGTTTAATTTCTAATAGAATAAGGGAGATTTCCAGCAAGAGTAGGTCCAGACCATTTCAGGCTACTTCTACCATTTTCAGTACCCATGTGGACACCTCATTGACGTTCTAGGAATTCATCATGAACTGCCTCTGAACTTAATATCTTGCCCGTACAACACATGGAGAGCTTACAAACCCAGAAATCTTTGTGTAATAATTTTTTAACCAAACTACTTAATTCACAGACTTTGGGGCAGAAGTACCATCGTTCATCAGATAAGAACACATTTCAAATGAAAATTGCCAAGATTTTCCAATGCAGGATATTTTCTCTACCCTTCCTAGCCCAAACTTACTTTCTCATCCACTCCTCAAATTCTAAACCACTACTAAGATGAGTCGAACAGCCTTAATTTTAGGCTCTTCCAAAGAAAAAACAAACACACAGACAGCTGAGTTAATTTATGAAACACTGCTGCATTTATCTTGGCAGATTTCACTTCTCTCCTGTCTTAACTTTTGCATGCTGACTCTCGCGCTCAGCAATTCATGGAAGGGACAAGTCATTTCTATATGAAGCACCTTGGGCTTCCCTGGTTGCGCAGTGGTTGAGAGGCCGCCTGCCGATGCATGGGACACGGGTTCGTGCCCCAGTCTGGAAAGATCCCACGTGCCGCAGAGCGGCTGGGCCCGTGAGCCATGGCCGCTGAGCCTGCGCATCGGGAGCCTGTGCTCCGTAACGGGAGAGGCCACAACAGTGAGAGGCCCGCGTACCGCAAAAATAAATAAATAAATAAATAAATAAATAAAATAAAATAAAATAAAATAAAATAAAATTAAGCACCTTGAGGGCCACTGCACAGAATGATTTCGGTGTTCCTTCACACTTCCTATACAAGTTTCTTTCCTCATATACAATTTATTTGCTGGGTCTCTGAAACCGAATCCAGCCCTTTACTTTAAACCTGAAGAAATGGAGAGCCATTTTTATAAGAGCAATAAATGAAAGTGGCAGTTCAGATACTTTACTTGAATTTGTCTACACACTGAAGTACCTTTTTGTTAATACAAACCCTTCATATTCTAGCAAGCAGCTTCCCGAAAATCTAGGGCTGCTTAAAATTATACGGCCAGGAACCAGGAATCTCCCCTTCCCCCGACACCAGCCCCTGTTCCTGGGAGTATGCCAGCAGTTTTGCAGGATTCATTCTGACAACTGTTCTGGTGTAAATATTTAGAGAAATCCTTTCCATTAGAGATGAAACAAAGTGTAAGTAACTGTTCCCAAAAGATATATCTTATTAATGTTTGCAACAACAGGCCTTATGCTATCTGATGCACAGATTCCAATATTGTACACTGGAAAAAAGACTAAGGGAAAAAAGAATCCAGATAGGAAGTAGATTGAACTCTATGTAACCTGAACTGAAAAATATTATAAGTTATCACCAGAGAGATGAAATGTTTTAATGTGCACAGAAAGTAAGGGAAATGAGTTAAATTAAATAGAAAATAGTAAAAATTGGCTACTCGTGTTTTAATGGTTTAATAAAAAGTGAGGGGCAGTTACAGATTTTTCTATCACCCTGCCAGTTCAGTGTAGTTCTTAGCTATTTCTCCATATTCCCCACAAAATGAAGTAATACATCTGAGATCCTATCTGATGTAAGTTCTGGTTTCTGTGTTGTTATTCAAGAACTATTAAAAGGGATAATAGCTAAGCTCTAATACTTGTATCAAATATCACTTGTTAAAACAAGGTGGTAACCTAGCCTCAAGGGGTGGAAGCGCACCAGTGTTCCACTTCTGCACTTTCCTGTCTGCATGGCATTTTCAAGTGTTCTATATACTAGGGGATTACACAGCTAAGTCATTTAAAACATCAGAGGCTTCACTGACTGAATTTCAAATTAATTCTAGTGTATTGATGATTACTGTGATACTTGACTAGAAAAGGTATACATCCTTTACACTACTTATTGTTTCCTCCTTCGCTTGATGATTTAAGGCCTACACTAAAATATAAAAAGCCAAGAATTTTAATTCAGTTTCTTTATTGATAAGTCACAATCTAAGATTTCTCATTAGTATATGTAATTTTTTCTTCTTTACAGGAGTGGGATTTTTCTTTTTACTTTACATAGAATCTTTTTTTCTGCTGAAAAGCATTTTAGAGAAAAGATGCTATATAAATAATGTTGTTAAAATATCTACAATGGGATTTTATTCCTCCTTGTTTTGCTTCTAACTTATAGTGACAATCATTCACTGCTGAGTCTCCATTTGGATCCCACTTGAATCCTATATTTGTTGGTGATTTTGCAAAGAAAATAAAAAGAGGTTTAAGGGAGATGACATGGAAACTTCATAAACTTCATTGTAGGAGAATAACATCTTTCTCATTGCCTTTTTAGAATCTTGATCTTTTTGTGTTTGGACTATAGCTAGAGAAATGCCACATTAGAGGGTAGGTGGGTTGATTTCTAATTAACACTCTGCTGTATAATTTAGACAAATCATTTAGTCTGTGATTCAGTTGCATCCACTATAAAATCTGACTCTTAATCTTTCATTTATTTGAAAGCAAGAGACTGATCTTGAAGTCCCTGCAACAGTAAGATCAAAGAGCTTTCCCTTTCCTTCTTGTAGCATGCTCTGTCCTTAGACAACTATCCGTCAAAACTTCAAGAATGTGGAGTTAGAGCTTGAATTCAAAAGCATGAGATTCTCTTTGTACTTTCATGGAGTTTTTTAGATCATATTTTTAAAAAGCTAACAAATGAAAAAGTTCTGTTGGGGGGAAAAGTACAGGGAAAATTGAAATTAAACTTAGCCTAAAATAACATAAATTCATTCATTCATTCAACAGCTATTTATTGAACATTTAGTATGTGCCGAGATTACAAAAATGAACAAAACACACGTGATTTGTAGCATGTCATAGTGGTTAAGGAAAAAAAACAAACCATGAAACCAGAATTAAACAGTATTTGGCCTAAGATAAGTGAGAACTGTTAGGCACTCTTTCTAAGCTGTATAACTTTTCTTTTTAAGTCTTGTTTAAATAGAACTGGAAAACAGATTGTTTACAAATAAGCCTAATGAGCACCCAGATTTTTCTCTGGAAAACAAGGATACTAGACATCATGTGGGGAAGACACAGGAAGGCAGAGGAAAGATCAACTGAAAACACTGGAATTTATTGGGCCTCCCAGTATTTTCTTGCTTGAAAATTTATGACCGATGAATAGGAGTCATGGCTTAGCATGACGTTTGTGACAATCATAGGAAGTTTGCTATGCAAACTATAAACGTGGTTGGCATTGTTAGGTAAAGCTTGTAATGGAGCGGCATGGTTTAGCTGAGCGAATTTCCTTTTTTGGCACTGAATAATTTCTATATTTGAACTTTTACACTAGTTCATTAACTGGAATTACTTTTATCAAACAAACAAACGTTAAAATATTGTATGTTTAAAGATTAGTGCATTTTTGCCCATCTCTCAGAGGCATTTTTCAAACCTTTTACGGTAACCCTTGACCACTACGTGGAACATACAATCCGATCTACTTAAAGCTCCAGTTTAGCAAATGCATGTCAACAAGTTATTTGGATTTCTTATGTGATCTTTCCTAACATCAATTGAAAGCTTTAAATGTCAGTTGCCAGAATTCAGAGCCTTGAAAATAATATGATCCAGTTCTTTTCTGTATGTTATTACTAACTTGTGAAGGATTTTGCGTAAGGAGAGGTGACTATCAAATGTTTTTATATATGTTATCTCATGTAGCCTTCACACCAATCTCGTGATATATAGTTAACTATTTTAGAAATGAAGAAACTGAGGCTTAAACTAATTAGGAAATGGATCAAAATGACATAGTCAGAAAGGGTAGAATTAAGTGTATACCCAGATCTTACGGCCTAAAGCACAGCTTTCCCCATTACACTCTGCTTTTCATTAAGCCCATTAACGGAGAAGGCCAGAGGAGGTTTAAATGAGGGAAATTCTCTTTCTGCTACTGAGACAGAACTACTGATGCCTCCTTAGACAAGAGAGTAAACTGGGCTAATTGACAGAAGTGGTTAGTTGGGAAGTATAATGAGAAGCCTTTAAACTGTTGTTAAAGCAGGGGCCTGATAAGATCACAACTACTGTTCTTAAAAGTTCACTGTAATTGCTCAATGGGAGCAGAAGTGGTGGTAGGAAATGGAAAGATGTGAGCTCCGTTCATAGGAAAGGATGATTAGAGATGAGGGTGGGGAGGGCACCTGGCTGTCTGGCTTTAGCCAATGAATGGTGCCATTTACTGAAATAGAAAATACTGGAGAAAGAGCCATGTGGATTAGGTGTACAACATGTTTTATTTTATTTTATTTTTTAATAAATTTATTTATTTATTTTTGGCTGCATTGGGTTTTCGTTGCTGCTCGTGGGCTTTCTCTAGTTACGGCGAGCGGGGGCTACTCTTCGTTGCAGTGCGCAGGCTTCTCATTGCAGTGGCTTCTCTCGTTGCGGAGCATGAGCTCTAGGCGCGTGGGCTTCAGTAGTTGTAGCACGTGGGCTCAGCAGTTGTGGCACACGGGCTTAGTTGCTCCGCGGCATGTGGGATCTTCCCGAACCAGGGATCGAACCCGTGTCCCCTGCATTGGCAGGCAGATTCTTAACCACTGTGCCACCAGCGAAGTCCTACAGCATGTTTTAATAACTAGGAAGATTTCAGGGAATACTGCATGCAGCATAATTCCATCACGTAACTGAAGAGGAAAAAGAGATGCCAGAGAAGTGAATTACTTGACTGAAGTCACTTTGCAGTGGAGCCAGGAGTAGAAACAACTCCTGTGGCCATTCTGTAACACCAGACACCACACGGCAGATGGTTCCAAGGACTGACGTTCCAGAGAAGTGCTCTGTGGATCTTCTGGCAATCTGATTTCTTATTTGTTTAATTAACGGTCGTTTCAAAGAGAATTATTTGTTCACTGGATACTTATTTCACAATCTCTTCATTTTCTTACTCCATGAGATCTAAACACTAAAAAGTTTCTATAACCTGTTGTCCTAGTGTAGCAAGACTCACAATAGGGCACAATTTTTAAAAAACAAACGAATTATACATATTCTCATCAAATACAGTTGTCAGTTTCCTCATCAAATATATTCTTATTCTATTCCTGGGAATGGTTAAGTTCAGATCTGGCCCTGAGATGGTAAAGTATCATTATGCCCATTATTAACAATAACATATCCAAATAATTTTGTACAGCTTATAAACACATGCATATTTGTACACATATTTGTCTTACAAGTTCATGGCCATTCCTGCATTACCAGAATCCCCATTTATCTCCTGTGAAGTTCCTACTATTAGTTTAATTTCTTTGAGTCTGACAATAAAGGCATGTAAATTAGGGGAAGTCTTTGTTATGGATGAGATGATTCTTATTGGCTGACAAGGTGAATTGGTGGCTCTTTAAGGTTCTTTCCCATTTAAATACCCATGTGTGAACTCATCCTGGAAGGTGGGGTGGGGGAAATTCCAAGGGAAAAGGGTACCAAATAAGCTATTTTAAAGACAGAACAGAAATGCTTTTAAATCTAAGAATAAAATTCTAAGCCCATGGCTCCCCTGATAGTCCTTATAAGCTAAAATAAATTAAAAATTCATAGTGTTATATTATTTGATAAAATATTAAGGAAAAAAACTTACCCATTTTGTTATTTCACTTTAATCATTTATTTTTGTTATATATCAGGTTATGAATCAGGATCTTGAAATTTGCTCCCTGATTAATATTCTGGTGATACAGTATCCAAAGTAACATGCCTATAGAGGGTATGATGGAAGATGAACGAAGTCGGATCTCTTTTTGTTACTAAAGATTTGGCTGTATAGTCTCAAGGTAGAGTGATCATTATCATGGACCACAGGAACATTTATTTCATCCAGTGAGGAAGATGGAAAATCAGAGAAATAACAGTCAAGTGTCTCTGCTCCTACTGTATGCAAGATTCATGACTAACTTTCCAGGACCTGTCTCCACAATGACTAATCATGAAGAAATAAACATCAGGGAATGATCTTAAACACTGAAAATGTAATGGGATATTGATGCTGTAAGAAATCACGCTTAGCTTCAGCATTTTAGTTCTCTTTGGTTTTGGAGAACTCTTAGATTCCATACCTAAATTCGTGCACGCTCAGGTGTAATGATTGAACTGCCAGGTTGCAAGCATTCCCCCCAACTTTGTTTTCTGAACTCCTATTATGCATGAACAACTTTTCCTAAAGTCCCATCACCTTTCAAAACCATGACTTTTCCTTGTTATCGGCACAACCAACTCCTTGGCCTGCTATTCATGCTCCTTATGTTTAGTCATAACTTTCTCAAGCCTCTAATTCTCTCCATAAATTTCACATTCCAGTCAAACCAAAAAAAAAAAAAAACAAAACCCTGAAAAGTGCCACTAATTCTAGGTGATCCTTGTCAAGGCACCAAAACTCCATAAGCCTCAGCTTTCGTTTTTGGGGAGTTTGTTTTTTTCTTAATAAAATGAAGGGGTTTAGGGTTTTATTCTTTATGATGCATTATGAACCTGTTAATGTGCCTTGTCCTGGGCTATGTGTTTGGGATACAGAAGGGAAATAAGACAAGTCCAAGCCCCAGGACCTCAAAGTAGAACAATCATTTTCACCTGCTTTTCTCCCTCCCTCAATCACCTATCCTTGTAGTTTGATATCTGAATTCCCTTATCTCAGTTAACCACATCATTTTATGCCTGGTTTCCCAAGTTAGAAACCCCCAACTCAGCATTTATTACTCTTTCATTTTCCCATTGAAAATTGATTGTCAAATCCTGTCAATCCTGTCCAATCTTCTTTGAAAATAACTTTAAAATCCATGCTCTCTTTTTGCATCCCATTAATACTATTCTAATTCAGCTAACACCAATGCCAGGTACAGAACATAACATCCTATTGACTCTCTCAACTTTTAGTCTCTCCTTCCCAGTGATTCTTTTCTCCATCATCAGAGAGGATTTACTTAGAACCAAATTAGATCATGTCACTGATTTGTCCATAAACAGTTCATCCAAATTACGTGTAAGATTAAATTCAAATCCCCACCCAGTTTCTCCTTATTTCTCAATATCCAGCGCAAATGTCAGGTCTCCCAAGTAGGTGTTTCCAGGTGGTTAGTTGTTTCCTTTCTCCCTGGCCTTGTACACAGTGTTTACCATGCTGGCTTGACCTTGTTTATAGTCTCTAGCCATACTTGGAACTCCTAGGTCTTATCCGTCTTTTCATCCAAAGCACCAAGCATTGTTTGACAAACTGTCTGAAGGAAAACAGAAAGCATAGTGGGTGTGCTCTATGGTAGTAGAACTTTCTGAAAGACAGATTAACGTTCACTGTGGGGAGATGTTTTAAGATGTTCAATATGAGGGGATGCAGTAAAATAATTATGTTGGCTGCCCCCAAATATCATAAGATTTGTTTTACTAAACATGATTAAATAGACTGTTCTGGGGAAGCTGTTTGAACTAAATCCCTCTAAAGTTCCAAAGGTTTATGATTCTGTCAGCTGGAAGCTAATTAACTGTGTGGATGTTAGTGTTCTCATCTGAAATCTAAGATCCCATAAAATTCCACAGTTTTATATTCACCATTATCCCAAATGTTCTTTATATATTCCTACATAAACATTACTGTTCATAACATTCCCTCTCTTTCCATTTGTCTAAGTTCTTCTCTTCCTTCAAGTGCCATAACTATTCCTAATCGTTCTCTACAGTCTTCAGATACCTCAGCCATCAATAATTGCTCCTACCTTTTAATTTCTGTTGTAAATTTCTAAACTATGTATTTACAGCCCTCGGAATATAAACAGACTATTCTACTAACTGTATTGTAGAATTCTTGAGCCAGGGACCATGTTTTGTCTCTCAGTCCCTGCTAGAGAATTTCCAGTAATCACTGAATAAATATTTAGTTGTGAGGATGGCCATGATGCGACACTGAGAGTGTGGTATTTGTATCAGTTGCATCACATTCACCTGGGGTGCTTCTTATAAATGCAGCTACCTAGGCCCACCTCTTCATTCCCAGACCAAAATCTTTTGGAGTAAAACCTATGCATCTGTATTATTAACAAGTACTCCAGGTCATTTTCATATACAGTAAAGTTTGAGAACCACAGGCACAGACCTTCACGTTCTCTATACCATTCTAGTACCGTTTCCATGGCATGCCTGACCTCCTTCAGTCTGTTTAGGCAGTTTCTTGTCGCCAGTGTGTTGCTAGAGTCCCAGAGGACTTCTTGCTCAGAATGTTGTTTGAGACCACCATCGATACCCATTAAAAGCTGTGTCTGCAAGTCCTTAAAATGTAGCCCCTCTCTATGACTGTTCGTGAATCCTTGGTTCCTCGAGGTTCCCCAAATCTGTGTTAGAAAGAAGCTTCAGCATCTGCCCTCTCTCCTGTCTCCTTGCTTGGAGGCTCTTGAGGAGTTATTATTGACTAAAGCTTCCAGCTGCCTTGAATAAGAGTGGAAATAGTACAGGGATGTGTTTGGTACTTCTTGAGTAAAACAAAATGTCTTACACTTACTGATTTGTAACGAGTGCCTGTAAGAGTGCTAGGTGCTTACACATGGTCTCGCTTAATCCCCCCCAGTGTCTATCGAGTAGATATTTTCGGGTTGCAGATGAGGAAGCTTAGGCTCAAAGAGGTTACGCAACTATTGTCTAAATAAATAATCAGACTCTTATTTGTGAACTCTTCGACACACATTATTGGTTTTTTCATCTTTGGATGTTCATCAACTAGCCCAGTGTCTGGATGTTAGAAAACTTAATTGTTTAAATGAAGAGCTAGATGAAGAGGTACCTTCTGGTTTTTCAGTTAGTAAATGTCAGCACTCTGTTTGAGTCCAAAGCCAGTTCTCCACCGCCCAGTTCCTGTTCTCCTCTAGGAAACATGCAAGGCCCATTTCTGAATGAGGGGGTACCACAGTGAATCATGCACATAAATACAAAAATGAATCATACTCACAAAGGTGCATTTCAGCTCCTTCTGTTGTGTCAGCAATTTTGTGAATCTAGGAGAAAAATCCACTTATTTTTTTCTGCTCAGGACTTTAGATGTCACACATAAAGCTGGATTTATTTAATGGTATACCCACTATTTGTACATCTTGTGCCTGTTAAAATATCACAAGTCCCTTGCCTGCTGTTTGCTTATGCTAAGACTTCAGCCATCAGATATGCTACTTTAGCATGCTATGTGGTGGGAAGATTTAGGTTTATTCAGAATATAACAAAGTGGAGCTTGTTTTTAGCACAAACTGAAGTTTGTTTCATTCAAGAATATGAACTCAGTAGTTATAGAATCATACCCATGCAGATTCATTACCATTAAACTATCACATTTTCTGTTTATGTTGATTTCTAATTAATCCTCTCCTTAAAAAAATAAAAAAGAATGGCTCTCTCAGCCAGACCGGAGCACATAATGATTCCCACTGTTGGATGAACACTGTTGGATCTGTCTCATGAAAAACGCTGTTATTACCACCCACTAACTCATCAACAGGTCCTGGCTCTACAGAATCTGGGTCTCCATTACCCTTGTCCACAGCTTCTTATCCTCTATTCACCTCCACTTGGGAACATGGCCACTTGGAGAAGGGGAAGCTTTCCCCCCAATTAGCAACAGCTGGAGATGCTGATTCAATACCTTACATTTTACACCCGTAGCAGAGTACTTCATGATAGATTTTCTACTTGTAGTTAGGAAAAATACCCACTATTTTTTGGTTCTACAAATGCTTTTTGTTGCAGTTTCAGCAGTAGTGTCAACTAGAGCTATCTGGTAGCTCATAGGAAAACTAATATGGTTTTCACTACTTTTGAAGAATCAACTTTGGAATTAGCCCTTAGGTTATTTAAGTTGTTTAATGGAAAAAAACACATAATAGTGGGATTCTAAAAGGAAGGTTATAAGTGAAAACTCTAATGCTGTTGCTCTAAATTATTTAGACTGTCAGTAGGCGTCACTAATGGCAAGAATTCAGAAAAATACAAAAAGGATTATATTCAAGATTGCAAAATGTTTTACTTTTTAACTCTTTTTATTTATTCTTATGACGTCTTACATATTTCATAACTTTCCTGTTTCTTCTCACCACCACCAACGCCCCCTCCCCCTCCACACACACACTCCAGTACAACAGAATTGTACTGGAAAATTTAAAACCCCAAAGCAAACTAAAATTACTGCTAGAGGGAGATGGGAGGAACAAAAGAGAAATAACATGTTCCCAAGAGCAAAGTACAGGTAGATCAATGTACAGTCTCTTCTAAGATTGCAATCTGAATGTAAATTCCCAATTTATGTCTAGTTAGAACATTATCCTCTAATATAAAAATTAATAGGAAAACATGTTTTCGTGGATACAAGATGCTGGTTCTGTTCCATGACCCATAAAATTAACAAAGATTAAAGTGAATAACTAAATCAGGCAAAAATGTGTTCTTTCCTTTCCCTCTGGTATCTGCTTACCAATGCAGAGTCTAAAGGTACTTGGTAGATAATCCCAGATATATACCTTGGTCGAAAAGGGTCTGTAGGATCTGGCTTTAACCTCCTTTTCTAACCTCATCTCATACCAGTCACAGCACTGCAGTCTCATTGGTGTCCCCTGTGCTGTTCCTCATGCCCTGGTCCTTCCCACAGTCTGTGCACTGGCTGATGCTGCACCTGGGGTGCTCTCTCTCAGGTTTTCATGGCCGAGTCCTTCTCGCCCTCCAGGTCTCAGCTAAAGGGTAAACTTCTTAAAGGGGCATTTCCTGACCAGCATATTTAAAATAACTTCCCGGAGTTATTCTCTGCTTTACCCACCTGTTTATTTCCCGCACAACACTCATCACAATCTTTAATCTTTTAATTTTTTGTTTACTTGCTTATTAGCCGATTAACGTCGTGAGATCGGGAACCAGATGTCTTATTCATTCCTACGATATCTGCACCATGTGTAGTGTTGGGCACATAGTAGTTATCAGAAATTTTTGTTAAAAACCTTAATACTAGCCTCCACTATGTATATATAAACACACATATATATGTACACACATATATATGTGTATATATGTGTGTGTATAATATATATAATGCATGTATATTAAATATATATTATATATTATATATATAATATTATGTATATAATATACATATATATATATATATACACACACAATGCAACCCACTTTCATCTTTCACTTCTAGTTCTGATGCTATAGACTGTGCATAGACAGAGCGCAGCCATTGTCCACCAACTTGGCATCTAGTTCCAAATATTCATCATATCTTAGATTTCGGGAATTTTATATCTGCCATCATTTGCTAGCCATGTTCTTAATATTTTGAGCTGGCTTGATTTTAGTGGAAAGTCTAGCTAATTGCTACTTAATGTTAGGTCTGTTTTATTGCTGTGGTTTTATTTTAAAGTATTTATAGAATATAAATATTAGACTCCCTTCAGGAAATTATTATTCAGTAAGAGAAAAAGAAAGATTTTCCAAGTTTTCAAAGAAATAGTTTCCATTAAAAACAGTGTGTTTCCCACATAATAATGGTGGAGCCCTAACTGGGCTGTATTCAGCAGCTGGTGAATACATTCCTCTCTGAGACTATTAGGAATTTTGTGAACCCATTGGTCTGGGCACAAACTTTCAGAGTATCAGAAGTTGATTCGCTGGGACAAAAGATGTGGCAGACTCAATGATTTTAACTGCTTCAGGTCAGTCCATGTCTGTGCTATGGATTTGACAAAAGACCAAATAGAATGTGTGGGTGTCATGTGTCTAATACAGGTGCACACACACACACACACACACACACACACGTGTGCATACATTTATATATTTAAATAGCATAGGTGAATTTTAATTCATTTAATGATTAAAACATTGGTATATGAAGACATTAAAGTCATCAGATGATACACAATACTTCAAAAGTAGCAAAATCTATATATGTATATATATATAAACATGTTGCTCTTTTAACAAATTATTAGTCAAAAATAATAATAGAGGACTATGATAGACCTCTGTTCATCCAGGTATCATTATTTAAGAATGTAAAGGAGTATTGTGTACCAGTAAGCGATTATATTTATTTAAGCAGCTTTTGATATTTTGCTGTCTATACCTAATACTCCCAAGTTGCCCAGATGGTTCTAGAGATCTTAGCCATTGTCAGTTCTGCCCTAAAAGCTTTAACCTATGAACAAATAAGAAACATTGACTCTCAATATTTTCTGGGGTTGATTCAATAGAACTTGAAAGAGACTGCCAAGTTATTCAAGTTTTTAACATTAGATTTTTCTTAAAGTGAATATTGCCAAACATTCCAAAGGAAACATGAAACATCTCTTTCCACGACCAAAAGATTACATTAAACTTAAAAATGATTTTATAACAATCAAGTCCCAAGATCTGATAGAAATGTGCTGTCCTAACTTAGGCAAGAAAAAAGTCTCCATTTTCACCAGGTGAATGGATAACTGAAGTAAATGGCACCTAAAAAAGCTTTCATTATGTTATTTTGAATGATTTATTTCATAATTAAGCATCCTCAAAATGTATGTGATTCAAAGTTTGTTTCTTTACTATGTGTTCATAGATACAGTTCACTTAAAGTCAATTATTATAGGTACTTTCCGTTAAATATTTACTGCTTTAACATCGTTATTTTTTTAAAAAACACAAATAAATGACTTATATTTTATATTTATTGCTTTCATCCATTCAATAATCAAACACTCTTTAATGAAGGGACTTCCCTGGCAGTCCAGTGGTTGAGACTCCGCGCTTCCCCTGCACGGGGTGTGGGTTCGATCCCTAGCCAGGGAACTAAGAGCTTGCATGCTGTATGGCCAAAGGGGGGGAAAAAAAAAAAAAAACACCTCTAATGAGGACCTATTCAGTAAGCAGCTACCCTGTGTAGAAGCTGAGAATTATCCGGAAAATTACGAAGAAATTATCTAGACTGACTATATTTCTGCTTCGAGAAGCTTCCAGTCAATGCGAACATCCTTGTAAAAGGAGAGGACATGGAAGAAAGGACAGATGTAAAAGTAACTTTGATTATAGAATTTCACCTGTCTCTTCTCCCTACCCTGTCTCCTAAGGCCACTACATGGAGAAGAGCAGACAGTGAATGTTGTAAAGACAAGAATGCTTTAGGGAGAATCTGTATGTTTCATTGGTTAAAAATAAATTGATCAAATTGGTTAACTTATTAACTTTTGATTATCTGAATTATAAAATCAATGTTACCTTCATGTGTTTAGCACTTACTTTGAACTTAGTCGAGCCTATTATAAACCTAAAGTCTGTTAAATTTTGTACTTCTGGAAATTCTCTAGCCACAGATAAATGACTCTCAGAGGTAATTGGCAGCATGCAATAATGGATTTCTTCTGCATAGCACTTTACAGTAGATGTTAATATTTGCAGTTGGGCTGTAGAAAGGGATTAAAGTAAGGGAAATCCTTGAAGTTTACACTTAAATTGTTACAGACACAGAACTTAGATTCCAATGCTGCAGTTGATTTGGTATATCATAAACATTGAAAATAACAAAGATTGTGTATTTTCCAAATGCTCTAGTATCATTTAAAACTCTATGTTCTGCACCTTTTATCAAAAAAGTTGAATTAACTATCATGACAATAGCCTTTAGGAACAGTTGCATCAGTTACACATCACAAGATTCAAACAGAAATAGTAGGAAGACTTGCCTAACAGCTAGAGAAATTGAAGTCACTTACACAGGGAGTATCGACAATGCAGACACTGAAAATTGGTTTAAGTTATGCATTATATTCTTCACATTTAACTTTCGTATACAAGTTAAGAAAAGATACTTTCCTCTTTCCCAATTTTAGGAAAAGATGTACAAATTTGACCATGTATTTGAAGCATTTGTAATCAGAAGTTCCCAATTTAAAGTTCCCATGAATTCTGCCTATTTTTTCACTTTGTATTTACCCATGTTACACACCTAGAGTTTACTTATATATAAACAGATTGGTACCAGATATCAAAGATCTAGGTTCTAACCTTTGATCTAAGTTCACTATTTGTCCAGCAGTTTACAGCATTTCTTTAAGTCCTAGTTTGGGGTTCCAAAATAAATAATTGTGATAGCTTCTACCTTACTAATGGCAGTTTCCACAGTTAATTTAGCTTTCTATGAGATGCACGCAAAAGTGGTAAAAATTGAAAGCAAAAGTGGTATAGAAACACGGAGTATTACTAAAATTAGCTGATAATATATCTTTTCCTTATTTGGACTGCAATTCCTTCTTCCGGCATCTTCGGCACCTCGCCCTTTCAAGATTTCTTCTCTAATTAAAAAACTCTCACGTACATCTCTAGCAACCATCACGATATTAAGCTCCATCTACTAAGCATCACTTTTTGGACAGTTCACAAAATCTGCAAAATCAGTGATCCCAAACCACGTTTATATTTGTAGACCTTCCTATTCTATGTACCTTGCCACAGCCCTTCAACTGCGGCTTTTATTCAGCCGTCCCTTTCCTTTCTCTTCACTGGCCAGACGTAAAACACAAATCCTCTTACTTATTCAGTCCACATTCTGTTGGTCAGCATATTTGATTGAGTCCACCTCCTAAATATCCTTGGAATATGCATCCCTCTCTCACCACATTGCACTGTCTCTGCTATATTTTAAGCTCTCATCAGTCTTTTTTTTTTTTTTTTTTCGGTACGCGGGCCTCTCACTGTTGTGGCCTCTCCCGTTGCGGAGCACAGGCTCCGGACGCGCAGGCTCAGCGGCCATGGCTCACGGGCCCAGCCGCTCCGCGGCACGTGGGATCTTCCCGGACCGGAGCACGAACCCGCGTCCCCCGCATCGGCAGGCGGACTCTCAACCACTGCGCCACCAGGGAAGCCCTCATCAGTCTTTTTACCTTGATCCTTACGTTAGCCTTCTCCTAGCTTCCATGCCTGCCATGCTGCCAGGGAAATTGCCTTTCTGATACAGGTGGGATCATATCACTCACCAGATTGAAGTCCTTCAAATCTACAGAATAATTTCTTTGGCAGAGCCCACAAGGGGTTTCATAATCTAGATCTATCCTGTGCTTCCAATTTTCTTGATGTGCCTCATACCTCCATTCACCACTACTTAAGCATAAGTTGCATGGAACGCGTGCCAGTCTCCTTGATAGGGTAATTGTGGTGTTCCTGCTTCCAGTCCCATCATGGCCACTTACATGCTCATAACTTCAACACATTTTCTAAGATTAAGTTCAAACGTTAAATATTCTGTGAAACCTCCCACCACCAACCCCTCCAATGCTCATATAAGATAGTAGTACGGAACATTGTTTGCAAAAAAAGTGATTCAGAAATAGAAAATGAAGGTATAACTAGAGTGGGGGAAAAAGAAGCAGATGACAAAGTAGAGTTCTATTTTCTCTCTTAGAATTATAAGATTTTAAGACTGAAAGGGCTGTTACAGTCAATCCAGACCAAAGTTTTCTGTGGTTTCCATAAAAAGTAAAAACTCTTGCCTTAAGATGAAGTTTGGGAAATTTGTATGTAGTTGTGTCATACCAACTGCATACTTTGAGTGATCCTTGTACAGGGTTCAAGAAAGCAAAATGTCATGCTACTCAACTGTAAAAGAATCTAGAATCATAGAATCTGAGCTTCATAGTCTCAATTTTTCTTACTTCCCACAACATAATACTTAACCCTTCCTGAAGAAATAAAGTTTGCCATTATTTGTACGTGCCCATATTCAAAATTTCCTGATTAAAAACAAACAGAAATTTTCTTTGCCAGTTAGGACAATTATATCTTCTTTAATTTTTCGAAACTCTGTTTTGTCAAAACTTTTGTCTAAAAAGGCAATATATGGGGAAAAAAGAGTGATTGTAGTACCATGTGTGAGTTGAATGTGCTACAGTTCATCAGCAAAAGTTTTAAAGAGGGAATTAAGCAAGATACTTCGGCACATCTCATAATTTGGGGCAAAATTGTTACTAATCCTGGGACCCATACAGAGGTCTCTCTGGCAGAAGTTTCCAGACATTCAAAACCCAAATTTTTAATAAAATTTATTTCAAGATATATCAGTTTTTGAGGCTCAGAATATGTAAGTCATATTTATTTTCATAACTGATCAATTTAAAGTTATAATTGACAAAAGTTTCAAGGGGCTTAAACTTACAATTGTGTTCCTTTGAGCAATTGCGTTTCAGAGATGAGATAGATTGATGTGGGTCAATCCAGTCCATCTTCATTTAAATTCAGTCACTTACTTTCCTGAGCTTGGAGTGATTTTCTTTCAAACTGAGGTCCCGTTTTCCATCAGTAATTCTTATGAAAAGGTTTTACAGGTTTTGACCTACACCTCGCACTTTTTGAAATGGGTCGATTAGATTCCGAACACATGGAACTCTCTTCACCCCTTTCTTTTTTAGGGTCTTTCCCAGATTAAAATATGTACACATTTTCTGTAAGTCTCCAATGCTGGAGTTCCTGGCATGAAAAATGACCCTGTTCCTTGGAAGGCAGTATTCACTTACAAGTCCCCCGGGTCCTGTAATGTCTAAACCTCCTGTGCCACTTTAGATGTCCGCCCCACCCCGCAGAGGAGCATGTACAGGAAGAGCAGACTTCCCTTCCCCCACACGTTTCCTCAGTTTATTTACAAAACGTCTTGGAATGAGAATGAGCTGCTTGTGGTTCCTGTGGCTGATTCAGGGATGGTTTCCTCCAGGCAGAGAATGCTGGTCAACCAAATGACCTTTCTGCAGCTAACCCGTGCGCCCCTGTTGGAAGACTGATTGGGCTTATGGGTATCCCTTCTAACTAAGCCTGGTGGGATTTGTTTTTGCAGTAAAGAACTTAGCAATAATCAAACATCACTGTGAAGATAGACTTAGTAATTGCAAGGTCCCTCCCCGCACCAACAGTAGTCAGAGAAACACGGGGATGCCTTTGCACTCTTG
Organism: Lipotes vexillifer; assembly: GCF_000442215.2. NCBI lineage: Eukaryota > Metazoa > Chordata > Mammalia > Artiodactyla > Lipotidae > Lipotes > Lipotes vexillifer. The sequence continues at coordinate 421,761 of NW_006773042.1, read as the reverse complement.
TGCCTCAACTTTGCTTCTCATAGGGTCAAGATTATTCCCTTCTGAATTCCTGAAGGGACCGTAAAGCTATTAATATTGTATATGAATAGAGAATACATTAGGAGAAGAAATCATCCCAAACACCAGCTACATGAGAGATGCACGTCAGTCAGCAATTTTCCATGAGCTCACACATAGGTGTCTATGACCAGTTAATAGTCATAAAAAATGTTTAAAGTTGTGAAGATCTCAAGTAAACATGAATCTTCCAAATGTTTGTATTTGTTCAGACTTGCTAATGAATATTCTCACCACACATATTGGTGACTCTTAGAAACCTTGGGATTCTCAGGGATATGTGCAGTAGTAGCCCTTAGAACGGACTGGCCATGTCCTCACCAAATATATATTTCACTTAAGTAAATGAAAGATGAGGGCACAGAAACTATAAGACTTCTCTACCAAAAGATCAAATATTGAACATAACTTATGGTAAATATTATTATAAATACATATGATCCACGTGGAACTACTGATAAGATAAATCACATTTTCACCATTATATCGATTTGAACTGATAAATATTAAACTCATGTGAGAAGAAATGTTTCAGGAAAGCATTGGCAGGGAGTGAGGTGCTGAATAGCTACATAGTTGCAGAATCAGTTTGCTTTGAATCAAAGAGTGAAATGGTGTTCTGTAATAGACCAGAGTTGAAAAAGATATCTTAAAAATTAGTGTCATTACTCAGATTAAGCCCCAGTCTATGTTGTCATCCTTACGTGAGGACATTAGAGGCATCCACCACATAAATGAAAAGCAAAACTAATATGTATTGATTTCAATGAGTGAGCACAAAATACCCGTCTCTAATCTGCCAGGGTGCTAGTTCAGTGAGGATACTTCCACTAGGTATATACTATCTATAAATATTTTGAGGCAATATATTCTTATTTTTCAAATGCTCAAATTTTAAGAACTTTGAAATTAGAACAATATATGTATGTATTGAAGGGAAATACCAGATCACAGAAAAGAGGGGAAAATTCCCAACTTATTTACCCATTACCACCAAGTTGAAAGCTAATAAAAGAAAACGTGTATCCTGCCCAGAGAATGTCATTGAACTTCTATATCTATGATTTAACTTTCATTTTTGTCTTTCTACATTTGTCCCCCTAGTGCATCCTAACGTCAGTCAAGGCTGCCAAGGAGGCTGTGCAACATGTTCAGATTACAATGGATGTTTGTCCTGTAAGCCCAAACTATTTTTTGTTCTGGAAAGAATTGGCATGAAGCAGATTGGAGTGTGTCTCTCTTCATGTCCAAGTGGATATTATGGAACTCGTTATCCAGATATAAATAAGTGTACAAGTAAGTGTCTACACAAAATTATGTTTTTATCTCATCCTTGGGGGACTTTCCAGATTTGAAATGGCCTCTAGCCATATTTGTAATATTCAGTGTTAAGTAAATAATAATATTTACCTGACACTTAGGCTAAACCATACTTGAACTTAGCCCTCAGGGTAGGAAGATTTTCACCACTATAAAAAATACTCCAGTTTTGAGGGGTGTTTTTTTATCATAAAACAAAAACCGAGAACATGTTTATCATTCATTGAGCCTGTAGAAAGGTACCACAAGCACCAGTGCCACCTGAGTTCCCACCACCGTCACAAAATCCAAGTATTTAATGACTGAAAGAAGTAGTTCAGCTATTTTCGCTTCAAGAAGGATTCCAGTACAGCAATTGAAACATTTATTTATCAGTTGGAATTAAATGTTGGAAACACTCTCAGATCACATCTCATCTGGACTGAAAGTTTACTCTCCACGCCGTAGACCCAGCAACCTTTCGAAATGTAAATTAGGAAATATCGCTACTCTAGCATACATCACATGTGGCCCTGCCTTCCTCTGCATACTCAGCTCCTACAACTGCCCCTCAACCACTTTGCACTAACCTCACCGGCCTTCTTGCAAGATCTTCCCACTTCAAGGCTTTTGAAATGACTGTTGTACACTCACCGTCCTGGCAGTTTGGAAAACGCTTTGCCCACACCTTTGCTTGGCGGGCTCTCTCCTTTCATTCAAGATTCTGCTCAGATGTCGCCTTCTCACAGAGGCACTCCATGACCGTCTTGTCCAAAATAATCAACCTCTTCCCCTCATCAGTCATTTTTTATATCTTTTTCCTACCTTTTGTTTTTGTCGTTATTTTTTCCAGAGCACTTATCACTCTGGAAGTAGACTGCTTAGTTTCAAGGACCACTCTGCTCTGTGGTCCTGAGCTAATTACCTAACCTTTCTGAATCAGTTTCCTTCTCTGTAAAATGAGAATCATAATAGGGGCTACCTCACTGGGTTATTTTAAGGTTTAAATGACAATATTGTAAAATACTTGTAGCAGTGTATGACATACAGTAATCACCATATGAGGATCAACTACCATTATTGTTTATTGTATCTCCCCTCCTAGAATGTAAACTTTGTGAAGTATGGGCCTTATCTCTCTTTTGTATGCTGCTGTCAATGTACCTAGAATAGGGCTTGGCAGACAGCAGGCAATCAAATATTTGTTGAATTAAAAAATAGACCTCAAGAGCAGCACAAAAGCAATATCCTAGTACATTTCATTAAAGTTCTAATGAAACATTTTCACTATCATTTAATATAAATAGACACTTGGTCTTATAAGCATTCTTGTCAAAATTTTTTTCATAAGGCAATAAATACAATAATTTTGAAATCAATGACTGGTGTACATCAACTAAATGACTATGGAAGAATCTTTAATTTGGTTTGGCAAAATAATTTTGAGCCTAAGTGTTTGTTTGACATACAAGTTGCATGTGCCTGTGTTGTAAGCATACAGAACTGGACCAACAATAAATAGTTAACTGACGCTAATGGAAGCATATTTCTCTTTTCTTTTTTCGTTTTCAGAATGCAAAGCTGACTGTGATACCTGTTTCAACAAAAATTTCTGCACAAAGTGTAAAAGTGGATTTTACTTACACCTTGGAAAGTGCCTTGACAATTGCCCAGAAGGGTTGGAAGCCAATAACCATACCATGGAGTGCGTCAGTATTGGTGAGGAGGAGCTCTAAGACTTAGGAGGGATGAGAAACACCAGAGATGATAATGTCAGTCTCCATGGAAACCCTGCTCAAAGTGTTGTCTCACAAGAGCCTGAGGGACCACCTCTAAGAGGCTTGCTCCCTCCTTCTTTACAAAGATACCATCCTAATGGGCCTTACTCAGCATGTATCACAGTAAATTTAACACCCTGTGTGTGCACCGTTATTTCTTAGGGACCATCGATAACTGTTTCAACTATTGTGATCATTACAGATTTATTTTGTATCATTATCTAATGGAGTTTTACTTATAGTAATTTATATGTATACATGCATACTTCCATATATATATATATATATATATACACACACACACACACACACACACACACACACACACACACACACACACACACACACACAAATTTGATCTTGAACTAAATTTCCACCTTAGGTTAAGAGTTTCCACCTAGATCTAATGTCAACCAATGACTAAACTTATTTTCCAAAAGGAGGAAACATATTCTCTGGATACATCCCTTTAATACTCAGTAGATAGATCAAAGACTTAGAGAACTGGATCTGATATGGTTAAAAAAAATCTCACTTTTTTCTCTCACACTGCTTTGCTGAAACGCCCTGCTTGCACAGGTATTCAGAGACAAGGAGAGGATTTTGGACTTAGACTGGCAGAAGGACACAGTCCCAGGGCCTGATTAATTGCAGGCTGAGTTTCCTGGAGGAGAGGTTCCTCAGACAAGTTGTTTGCCTAATAACGGATCACTGTCAGGCTATATTTTCCCTGTTTTAAATGGTGTGCAGCTACTACAGCTACGAGCTTGGTGAACAGTTGGGGAGCAGATGCTAAACCAAATGGGGAAACAGCATACTAAATCTCAGAATCCCCTGGGCAAGAGCTGCAAGAACCTTTTGATACTGCAGTGCTGTTGGCAAATGCACACAATTGTCCCCTTGATTCAGTGCAAGATAGTCTCCAGGACACCCCTGGGCTCCCCACAGACAGATCCATTAGAATCTTAAGTACTGGAGAAATAACTCTAAAGTGGTGGTTTAACCATTTCAGGTCCACGTGAGACATTTATTTCTAAACAAAGTTTTTGTGAGAAGGAAACAAATGGATGATATTTTAAAGATAATCTCAGAAGCATCTGGAAAACAACTTTCCTGAAACAGCTCATGGCTCAATTTGGTTCAGTCTTATTTTTTCCTCTAGTCAATAAAAACACAGAAAAATAACTTAGAAATAGGGTAAAAGGTACATGAGAAAGCACTTCAAGTTCATCTCCCTGTGGGCCCTGAGGGCTGATGATTAGAGGTGATAACTTCCAAACTGTGGAGAAGGTAGGAAACAGTTCTGAAAATATTCAAGGACAGAAATTCAGGATAAGTTGCGGAAAGTTTGTGATACTGCTCTACCCAGCAAAGGGGTGAATGTTTAGATTTTCTTAGTTGTTAAAGGTGTAGCATCAGTCCTTCAAAGGCCATTTATTTAAATGTGTTAATGCTTCCCTATCAGAGAGCATTTAACACCTGGCACTGTTGGATTAGCTATTAAGGCTTCCTGGTAATTTATAATACTATTTAGACAAAGACTGTTTGGTTAACACAATTACGTTTAAGAAATTTATATATTTTAGAATAGGGGTTAGCAATCTAAAAGCCATTTAGTGAATCAGGCTCATTGAACAGATAGGTGTAAATGAACTAGGACATAGGAATAGGCAAATCAACAACTTTAGTTCCCAGCTGGCTCTTGTTGCTTGCTCCGTAAGGGATGTCTCCCATCACGTGGTATCTGGCCTACAAGCACTTGTGTGGACCATGCCCGTGGGATTGCCTCAGAATTTCACAAAAAATGATGACTTGCTTGATGATCACAAAGGACCATTAAAGGCTGTTCCTTTAACAAATATGAAAACTAGGACCCAGAGAGCTGAAATGGTTATCCCAAGGACACAACGTGAGTTATTGTCAGTGCTATAATTAGTACCTCTACTCTAGCTCTCTACGGCAGAGCTTGAAGAATGTGTCTCTCCCTTTGCTAAAATCTATACTGCATGACTTGTTTCTTACCCAGATTTTAAATTGAGAGAACATGTCATAAACAGAGAAAACACCACCTTCATACAGAGCTAGGGTAAAAGATTTATGTCACAACATACCCACTCCTCATGGTTTGCAAGTCAAATTAAGCAAAAATGTCGACTGAATCCAATTTTATAGGAGAATGTATTTCTTCCACTTTGTGCTCCAGAAATTTGCTTCCTTTCTGCACTGTCATTCTGCCATCCTCATTGCTCTTCTTGGAGAGCTGGTGCTGTTCAACTAGTCACAGAAGGAAGATATCTAGCTGCAAAGAGTGAGTAGCAAAGAACATGGCCTTGCTATGTTCTCTCTGGAACCATGCAGTCAGGCAGCAAGAATGAGAACAAATGAATAATGTTGTAAGACCATTACTGGTGAAATATCCAATTCAACTTTTCTTCCAGTTCAAGAATCCCTTTTACAGCATTCCAGGCTGATGATCAACCACACCATGACCACTTCCAGGGACAAGGAGCTAACTACATTTTTGAGACACTTGTTTCATTAGTGAGCAGTTAAACGTTCCAATGTTAAGATTGTTCTTAATACAGAGGATAGAAGAAATGCAGTTTCTGTTGAGCAGTTCTGTTTTTTTCTTAATTGCCTCTTGACCAAATAGTGCCCCAGATCTATATTGTTCATTTAATGACCTGAATACTACTTAAATCAACCTATTTGTTGTCTTTACATGATCAACAAAGTTTCCATTCTTTCCAAAAATATTTCTTGGATGCTAAAATTAGAGGTTCATTTGAAAGTATTTAGCTAAGAAAATTTCTTCTCCTCTCGAGGCCTTTTAACTATCGCATCTTATTAGAGCTCTTTATGTCTGAACTCGCTAGTTGTGAATATTTTTCCTCCTTCTCCTTCAATGGAATAATCTAAGATTGGCACTAAAATTTCATTTTTAGAACCATTCATCATCTGACTAAAGACTCATAGCTACCTATGTTGTAATTTTTTAAATCTGTTTTTCTTAAGTCTAGGTGTGCATTTGCCTAGACCACCTTTGCTTTTATGAAAATTGCCAAAGTTTGGGTGATTTCCACATCACGTAATTTTTTTTCTAATTTAGTCCATGTAGTTCTGGCATTAAATGAATACTGGACAAAGTTACAGCTCACAAACTTGGATTTTTATTTTTCCATTTGCTTTCTTGGAGGTGTTTTTATTTGTATGTGCAAAGCTCCCCTACTTTTTAATGACTAATATTGGGATCAGAGATATGACCTTAACTGGCAAGAGATTATGATATCATTAAGTGATTTGGTTGCTCTGTTCTTTAACCAACTGAACATGAAGACTCCTTTGAAAATGGTTCAGTAAAGTTCATTTAAGTTCATAGAAACTTAAATTCATTTATCTAATCATTTCCATTCAACTCTGTGTTGCATTCAGATACCTGAAAGTGACTGAAAAAGCATGTGAAAAAAATGTATCGTGAATGGTTTTAAATTTCTGAAACATTTAGGTTATATTTCTTGAGGTTGTATGAAAAATAGTATTCTGCTCTAAAATAAGGATTCGTTAAATCAGAAGGCAGCAACATTACTGGGAATTTGTTTTTGTGGAAAGAGAGTCATATCATCTGAAAGAGTTACTGTTGCAAGCCATTTCCTTTGTAAGTCAGGAAATTTTATGAAATAAATAAAAGAATATCACCTTGCAGGTGTTTATTTTTATTAGAAGTGCAAAAAAGTGTTATAATACCTTGTAAAGCCACAATTGAAAAGATTGATACACACAGAAAAAGGGGAAAATCTACAGAAGAAGTTTTAGAAAATGTATATCAGTTCATCCTAGAAATCAGCCAGTCAGGTGAGTTCTAGAAACAGTTTAACTGCTGAAATTGACCCAGAATTCACTTAAAACAGATACTGCTATGCCTGATCTACACCCATGAATAAATGACAATATTTAAGTACTCAAGAAAAGGCACATGAAGTAGAAAAAGCACTGAGTTGTAGGCCAAGGACCTGAATTCATTTTTTGCTTAATCATTCTCTAGCACAGGAGTTCTCAAAGCGTGTTCTCAGTACCTGCATCATATGCATCATTAGAAATGCAAATTCCCAGGCCCCACCCCAGGCAACTGAATTGGAAAGTCTGGGTGGGGAGAGGTCCAGCATTCTTTGTTTTAGCAAGTCCTCCCTGCAGGTGATTCTGTTGCACACTAAACTTTGAGAATCAATTCTCGAGTATGTAATAATGACTAGCCTATCAAGTTATGGTCAGGATCCATCAATAATTGTAGCAGTGCTCTAGAAATTGTAAAGCATTGGTCAGTTGTGAATAATTATATTCATGCCTGGGTTAATCAAATCTACAGTGAAAAGTAAACCCAATGCAAGAGTGAGTTTACCTGATAATATGAGGACCAAAAAGTGGAAAACATTCTATTCCTTTCACTTTCTCTTTGTTTTATCTTTAAGTCATCTTGCCCAACTTTGTTCTGCAGGATTTCTGCTCAGAATTTGGGCAAGTATTGATGGAAGCAAGCCTTCTTGTTTATTTAACCATTGTGAAACTATGTGTGAGCGAACTGAGGCTGTTTCTGGTGTTCTGTTTCAGTGCACTGTGAGGCCAGTGAATGGAGTCCTTGGAGTCCATGCACGAAAAAAGGAAAAACATGTGGCTTCAAAAGAGGGACTGAAACACGGGTCCGAGAAATAATACAGCATCCATCAGCAAAGGGTAACCTGTGTCCCCCCACCAGTGAGACAAGAAAGTGTACAGTGCAGAGAAAGAAGTGTCAGAAGGGAGAACGAGGTACAATCATACTAACATGTGCTTGTTTGAATCCTCATGATTTGATGCAAATTTCACTTTATTTCTTAGGAAACATTTATTATTATCACTCATGTCTGAAAACCCTAAAATGTGTACCAGACAAAGAATATGTTGGCTGTAAATTACAGAATATCGATGTGGTAATTTTTTAAAATGGAGCTTGATATCAGAACTTTAAACTACACAAACGTGTGCTAATTGAATCTCAGGGAAGGGGGCTGCATTATAAGCATATAATATATGCCTATATCTTCCTTTTGGGCCATTATCTTTCCTATCATCTACCTTCCTAGTACCTGGAAAACTTAGGGGAAGCCTCAGAAACACAAGGTCTAATAATAACGTTTGGTACACGAGCATGGTGAATACCAGCCATCAGCTTACTCCTTTCTTCATTGCCTACAAACCAAAGTAGTGCAATTAAGTGTTAAGCTTTTGTAGCTAAACATATTTTAAAGGTTACATATTTTATAAGTATAATACAAGCATTCGTGACATTTTATCCCCAGATTTTTTTTCATATTACAGTAATTTCATACATCAGATTATAGAACCTACCAAATCAATATTAAATAACTCTGTGTGAGGGCTGTTCTGAAGTCGTATGAGTGCCAAGGAAAAATATATCATTTAATCTGATGCTTTAAGGTGATTAAACTTCCATATAGAAGATCTGCAGTTGTTGACTTTTAAAATATCATTTTTCCATCTTTCTCACTAATCCTCAGCACCACTGCCTACAAATATGTTATGTAGCTATTGGTGAGCCTATAAATGATCCTCTCAATTAATTGCAGCTTGGCTGACTCTGTTGAACTTCCTTTGCTTATTTCATTCATTCATTCATTCAACATCATTTTACTGAATTTTTATTTTATGGCCACACATAGTGCTAAGCCCTGGGGATTCACAACTGAATACGGTACCATCTCTATCCTGAAGTTATACTCAGAGTCCAGTGAAAGGTTGAGATGTTTAAACAGATAATCACAATATCACATAGTAAGGGAGGTTTGGTGTGTGGAAAATTTCAATGGAAACACAGAAGAGGGTGCTGTGAAAACTTGAACTTTGCTCATACAAGAAAGGACTTGGGTCCCCCGTACTTTGCAGTGTCTTTCACTGTACCAGAAGACCAAATTGACCATCATCAAGATGGATACAGCATGTCGTTGCCAATAGTAATCAAGTAGTTAATGTGATAAACTTTTTGAATACATGGATTATTTTAAGGGAACTTCAAGTTTTTGTAAATTTATAAGAGGTTTTGATTAAAATTAGGTTTAAGGAATGAAAGTTGGCTAGTGAAAAAGGTCTTTCTGGCATTTGTTACCAATTAATTTAAAACATCTTAGATTTTAAAAGTTGGATTTGGAAATAAAATATTTCATCACTCTACTTGTTGGTAAGCTCCCCTAGCCGTACATTTGCTTATGTTTACTAAATTTTCTTAAAATTTAATGACTTACAGGTGGTCTTTGTTCATATTATTCTTTCCACAAAGATTCTACATTACTAATCAGTATTTAGTATACTTTGCTTTTAAAATATAAGTGAAGAAAATCTCATCCAATAGAAAAATTAAATTATGATACTAATTACATTTTTTCCTTTTATTTGAGGATGTGGTCTTCTAATATATTTTGCTAGCACTGACTTAAACATTAACATTGGAAATGTTAGTTTTTAAACTAGCAACAACTAAGATAAGTAATGCCATAAGAAGTTTAAAATAGTAACCTGTAACATAAGCTTGACTTAAAAATTTCTTTCTGGTCCTTGTTTCTTCCCCTCTGAGTAGGATACAGTGACATTTTATGTTTACAAAGAAAATGTTATACAACTAGAAAATTTTAGGTGCTTTATTCTTTTTCAAATTTGATAATCCATAGACTACTAAGTAGGAAATGTGGATTACATGTATAATTAAATTCAAGACTTAGTTCCATTTTTATTTAATTTTCATTCATCTTTTTATATGTCTGTCAAAAATGATTCCTCAAGTAGCCTAGAAATTTAAGATAGGAAGGTAACCACTTCTCCCTTCATTCCTTACTTCTCTAACCTATTAGTGTTCTTAACTTCTCTTAATGGTAACTCAAATATCAAAAATATATCTATTTGAATATGAAGAAACCAAATAGAAAAGTAATTATGACCCCTGGACATGCCACTGTATCAAATACCACATCAAAATAATAACACTACCCAGAGTCTCCTTGTTTATATTGTATACCTCAGAGCTATACAATAGTGATAAATATAAACACAATAAAGTGATGAAGACATGACTTCTCCTACCACTAGAATAGCTATTACTTGAGCTGCACCTAAATGATTGTAGATTCATAAAATAACATCATTTAGGTTCATGGCTGAGCATTTTCAGATGAGAAAGCTAAAAGATAAGGTTTTTAAAAAAAAAAATTTAGCCTGAAAATCTTGAATTTAAACTTACATCTATCTTCCCTGCCCAAGAGGTTAACAATAGACAGAAGTAGATAACTCATATTTGGAAAAGGTATGGAGCATGTGTTCAGGAATTTTTCTGCTGTGTTGTAATTGCCAAAGGCAAGGTCTCCAGGGAAGAATGATAAGATCCAGAAATGACTTTCTAAAATGTACACAAAGAAGAAGCTGAATAGGAGGAACTAGTTTTTAGTAACAGAATGGATTATTCTAGTTGTGAGATGCAGATTTATATATATGAAATTTTCATATATATATGAAAAATTGGTTGCATAATCTTACACATACACACATTTTTCTTTACTAATATTCTTCTCATGCTTAGAATAGTTATAGTAAGTTAATCTGAGGAGATAAATGTCATTTCTGTAGCCCCAAATCTAAACTTTTGTCTGATGTACTACTTGTTTGCACATTTAGGATTATTTCCCTTTACCTGGCATCCTGCCTTTTAATATTTTAACCTCTCCATCAATTACTAGCTTTAATAAGAGGTTATTACCATTGCAGTAGTTTCTAGCTTGAGCCTATCTCAATTGAATTATATATCTTAAATGTCAAAGATATATAACGTTTATTTTAAGAGATTATGAAGGCTAATATATATACTAGTATCACATATGCCTTAAAACAATATATTTTAAATAGAAGTAAACAAGGAGAAAATGCACTTTTAATGGCTGACAACTCATACTTATTAACTCTTGATAGATTGCTTGTAACCATTTTAGATAAGGGGAAGTGAAACAGAACAGGGGAGCATATATGTGTCTGCCTTTGATGCAAAAGAGTGATTTTTTTTGTTTGGGTTGGAAGGCAGGGTGCAAAGAAAGGAAGATCACCAAAATGTCCCTCATTCATTTGTACATTCCTTTAATTAACTGAAGAGAATTTCCTGTAGGTACTGGGTTTTGAGGCAATTCACAAAGAATGAAAGAAATTTTGTTCTTTGGTGAATTGCATGAATAAAATCCTAGTTAATTACATGTAGTACATGATCTTGGGATAGAAAGGAGAGAGAAGAATAGAGTCATGGAAGAAATGGGGCAGGGTCTACTTTCTTGGTGTAAAGAAGAAATAGCATCCTTCCTAGCAGAGAAGGAGAAAAAGAATCCATTAAAATATAAATAAATAAAATGTCCAGAGACATTTCAAGGGAAGAAACAAGTATGGGAATTACTGCATTATTTGAACATACTGAAGGTCACCTTATGTGCCTTCCCAAAATTAAAAGTGCAGTTGTAAAATTCTACTAGGTTTTACATAGAAGAAAAGTGTTATATGTCAACTTACAAATTGCTATTAATCATGTTTTCAAATACCAGTATTATAAGTATGCATTATATTTATCGTGAGCACTATATTTAAAGTTACAGTAAAATTTGTTTTTAAAAAAGTAAACAAATAAAAAATGAGTCCGCTTTGTTCCCAGGTTTGCACCTCTGTCTTTTAGTTAACTTCTTAAAATCTTTATAACAACTACTTCAGTGATGAAGAGTTGAGTTTTATACAGGAAGGATTCATATTAAAGCTTCAGTCAAATTCAAAACGAAACATTTAGCCAAGATTTTCAGAACAGTTCTCAAAATCCAAATAGAAGGAGTCATTAGCTCAAAATTGTAGGATGCCAACTGGCTTGGAGAATTTTGATGATGGCCTCTCACCACCATCACCTCATGCAGGAAGACCAGCTGGCCTACAGACATTCATCCTGTTTAAGCACTGGAGGATGGGAGCTTTCTGCTCTTTCC
>NW_006773042.1:385070-409357 GCF_000442215.2 Lipotes vexillifer | reverse complement strand
CCCTACACCCAATCAGTACACTAGCCCTTTAACATAGGTCAGAGAAAATTCGACAAAGTACAGAGCTGAGATAAAAGTGGCATTAAAGACTGTGGTTTTCAACCAGGCATGATTTTGCTCCCCAGGGCACACTTCTCATTGTCACACTTGGAGGAGGGGGATGCTACAGGCATCTAGTGGGGAGAGGCTGCTAAATATTTTACAACGCACAGGACAGCCTCGCACATCAAAAATTATCTGCCAGTAGTGCCAAAGATGAGAAACCCTGGTATAAACTCAACAATCTCTCTTTGAGGCCATGTTAGTCCTTACCCAAATGGGTTTTTTGTTTAGATTCTGGGAAGGACCAGTGAAAACCTTTCATTGCCACCAATGGAAACCTGCACATGGTGCAGACCTTTGGTAACAAGAACAGTTTGGTGAAACAGAGGGGAAATTTTTGCCCCCCAATCATTACAAAGGTAATAATCAATTTTATTAAAAATTAATATTCTTTGAATTTCAAATATTCCAGTACCACACGAAAATATTTAGCTATGTTTAAAACCTCCAAGAAAGGTAGTCTATTGCAAATAAATAATGCCTTTCACTCTGAGCAATTTTCCTTAAATACAAATGTATGGACATTCTCTTAAAGGCTAAGCCCAGTTTTTCATTTAATGTCCCCAATGGAGAGGCCTGTCATTTGTTTAATCACTATTTAGCTCTCTCTCCACTGAGACAAATTATGTGGCTACAGTCATCTCTTGTTTTTTAATACACTCCTATCTACTAGGTTAAACCATATGAAACTGCCATTTTTGTTGATTATAAATGGTCAAATATAAGCAGTTTCATAGGGTTCAACCTAATACTCCAAAATTTTATCTCTCTGAATTTTGTAAATACTAGAACTAGACCTAGAGTACCATTGTTACTGATGAAAACATTACAGTTTGTATATGCCACAACTTAATTTAAATATTAGGCTTTTAATATTAATACAGGTATGCTATTGTTTTTGAAGGATGTAGGCACTCCTAACCTCTGAAGATCCTTATAAAAACATGGTTCATCTTTGGGTCCTTTTCAGTTATGCTCACTCATGGCCTATGCACTGATTTATTTGATTACATATTTTCTCCTTTGCCATATTACTCAACTCTTACTCTTCTTTGTTTCTTTCCCACCAATTACAGCTTAATCTTTGAAGCATCAAATCAGCTTGCAAATTTCACAGCTGTGTGTCCGAATTTATTATCCATATAGTTAAAAGAGTGTTATCACCTCTGTGACAGGCACCAATTTCTTTCATTGATTCCTCTGACATTGACATTACAGTGGCAGGATCTTTGTAAGCATTCTCTGTTGCCCAGGTTTGTGGGTTGAAGACCATGCTAAGATTGTTTATATATGCACAGTTTACTTCCCTCTGTAATAATGGAGCTGAAGGATCACATCCAGCACCTACATAGATTTTGAAAAAAGTAAAATGACAGTTACTAGGTTTCTTGCCTTGAGCACATTTGACAATTACATTGTATGTTCTTAAATTTCTCAGGGTTAATGAAAAAGTTCTGCAGAAAATAAGAAGACTTTTATTTCATGTTTTGCAATCCCAGGTACTATACCATTTTTTATAATTCAACCAGCAGTTATTATCTTTTTATAGTCAATACCAAGTTCATACTATTCCATTTTCGTAGGCTCTCTAAGATTTTGGGGACATTCATAGTTGTAAAAATTCACGGTGGGCATTATTCACAGTGGGAAAATACTTAAGTGTTGTTATTATCTTTGTAGTCCCTACCTTGCTTTGGTGGTAGAAAAATCATTTTTAGGCTTCTGTGCTGTGTTGGTGTGTATACCGCAGCATTTCTATTCTAAAACAATCTTTATAATAAATTATTCTTGCAAATGCTTATACTTTCTGAGATTTCCTTTTTGTGATTTTTTTTTTTTTTTTTGGTACACAGGCCTCTCACTGTTGTGGCCTCTCCCGTTGCAGAGCACAGGCTCCGGACGCGCAGGCTCAGCAGCCATGGCTCACGGGCCCAGCCGCTGCGCAACATGTGGGATCTTCCCGGACCGGGGCACGAACCCGTGTCCCCTGCATTGGCAGGTGGACTCTCAACCACTGCGCCACTAGGGAAGCCCCCTTTTTGTGATTTTTATAAATATCTAATGCTTTTCAACCCATTGGTATGTGTAACATAACACACACTGGTCAGTCTGTTGAATATAGTAGTAGCTGTAGTAAACAAAGCATTCTTTAGCCCCCAACCAAACAAGGATCTTGCCATTGTTTAGCTCCTGTGCATCAGGGTGAAGTTGTTTCATTTAGCTTTTGCTGCATAAGAAATAACCCCAAAACATACAGGCTTAAAACAACCACCATTTATTTAACAATAAATGTGGGTGGGTAATATGGGCTGGGATCCATTGTGCAGTTCTGGCTGGCTCCCTAATGTGGTGGACTGGTTGAGTACGGAGGAAACTGCTGTTTCTATCATCCTCAAGGTGGCTAGGGGTTCTACGAGGTTCTAAGAGGGAGAGAAGAAGCAGTTCCTCTTGAGTTTGGGCTCAGAACTGGCACAATTTTACTTCCACCATGTTCTGTTATTCTATGCAAGTTACAAGGCCAGTCCTGATTCAAAAGTTGAAATAGATTTCACCTCTTGGGGGAGAAGTCCCATAGTTACTTTGCAACTTGGCATGCACATACAGGGATGAGTGGAGAATTGTAACAGTTTTTTCCATCCACCACAGAGGTCTTTCTTTTGTTTGCAATTAGATGAGTGTGGTTGCTCGTTTATTCAACATTCTCTTCCTATCTAATGTAGTGTCTCTTCCTTTGTAAAAACACTCAGTGGTTGATGCAGGAGATGGTATATAGGAGATTATTTCTATTGTATTTTCCAGTTTGTAAAGGGCAGAATAGGAAGAATAAATAAAAGGCCAGCCCAGGATACCTTCATACACTCAACACATGTTTATTAAAGCACCAGCTATGTGCTAGGCACTTTTAAGTGCTGAAGATATAGCAATGGACAAGAAAGACAAAAGTCCCTGCCATCATGAATCTAGATATTGGTGTCATGGTTTATGTTGGTCCACAAAGTAAAGACAATCGATGATCAGCTCACTTGTAGCATATGCTTGTGTGGACAGTTTTCATCTTTGTGATTTTTTTCTGTCGGTAGCTGCAGTTTCATTAGTTTGCTAACAGATTTACAAAGACATTTGTTTATGCTGGCAAAACCGAAATATCTCTGCCTACTTTTTGTTTTGGTCTCAAGGCAAATCTATTTTTCTGTGACCACCATGTTGATATGCTAATGTGTTTTTGTGAGATGGCTAAGTAGGGTTAAAGGTACAGCTTGTGGCTGTGGAACAGAGCTGAGTTAACAGGCCCTTTGGAGAAATGACCCTGAGACCCTGGCTTCATGTGCAGCCTGTTCTAGCCAACTGAGATCCCTGCCAATTAGGAGGGTTCCCTAGAGAGAGCCTCAGAGAGCATCAGCATAAATTTAAATTCTGGACCCCCAAGTATAGTTTCCAAAAGGGCCTTCTTATCCTTTGCTAATTACAAAGTAAACATTTCTCCACCAAAAAAGAAACTTCCTCCTTTCATGCTCCTGTCCTCCTTCCCACCTCAGTAACACAGTCACTCCTTGAAACTGCCGGTGTTGCTGAAACCTCTTTGGCAAAGAAGACACCCCACATTTGAAGGCACAAAAGAATTATTCTTTCCATAGATCATTATCTTATTCTCTTTTTATCTACTCCAGTAACTTCTTCATAGAAGTGTTACAGACTAACTTTGTAGATTGTTACAGCCTGACAGAAAAGACTGGTTACCTCGGCCACAGGCTGAGGTGAGGTGTGATGAAGCAAATACAGCCAGGTTACAATTAAATTCCCTGACCTCATTGAAACAGAAACATCCTCAAACTTGTTTACATTAAAAATCCTATCATTTTTAGCATCAGGAAAGGGAAAGACCATTGGAATGGTTTAACTCTTGTACATTGCTGTCAAAGCAGACCCCAAATAGAATGTGGTATATTTTTGTACTAATGGACAAATCCAAGCATAAAGTTTTTGGCACAGTGGCTGGCAGCAGTGTACATTAACATGTACAAAATGGGTGTAAGTGAGAAATTCTTCAAAACTTGTTATTCCACTAAGTTTCTGCTCTCTTCCCCAGGTACTTCACTTTCCATTGAATTTTCTATTCAGTTCCCTTTTCCTTTTGGTTAAAGCACCCCATTCCTCATGTCCTAAATTGGAAATGCTTTTCTATCATTTTTCTTACTGTTTTTCAGTTTTTCTAAAAAATTATTTGCAAATGTATGTAATTATTATTTTAAAAGAAAAACAATATCTGAGTGTTTAATCTTTCATTGACAGTCCTTTTTCACCAAGGTCACTGTTACTTCTGTGTATTCATCAGGATATTTGAAAAGACAGATTTCAAATTACCTTAAGCATAAAGAAAACTGTTTGCTGAAGACACAGTTTGCTCTAAGTGCTCGAACAATATCATTGGCTCCATCTTCTCTCCTCTCTCTTTCTTGCCATTTCAACTCATCCTGCCTCTGTGTCTGTTTATTGGCCTTCGTCTCCCCTGCTATAGTGAGTCTGTCTCTACTCACAGGGAAAGCTGGCTCTGGGAAGCCCTAAATCTATATCCACGCTGCTCTTGGTCCAAAAGGATAGTGCACTCTCTCCTTCAGAGTCCATGCATCCAGTCTCATGGAAGGTGAAAATTGACCCAGCTTGGCGCTCATGTCTACCTTGAACCCATCACTGTGGCAGAGGGCATGGAGTACTGTGATTGGTCTGCCTCAGTCACATGCTCACTATTGAAGCCAAGGGACACGTGGGCCACTTTGAGTAGCAGTTCTGTGTAGAAATGAGTGCTAGGCTGACAAAACAACAGATGCAAATGATCTTCTTCCAAAAAAAAAAAAAAGCTCAAAATCTAGAAGCTTGTACTCTTCTATAGGGTAATCCCTGTCCAATACTATTTATGGAAAAAAAACATTTAAGTGAGAAAGTGTAACCAAAGTTTTACTCCATCTGTTTCAGACTAGAGAGGCATGTCTAGCATAATGCTAATAATATTTTAACTAATTTTTTTTCTGATTTCTCTGGTTTGCTAGAAAACTTTTTTTGTGAGTAAACTGGCTCTGAAATGAATAGAAAAAGAATCCAGTACTCATATGAAGGGTTTCTGGGATTGATTTGTGCAAGCTTAAGTAAAGACATGTCCATTTCCATTTCTAGCTGCTGAGGTTCTGTGTGAAATGTACCAGTGTGGGTAATGACCTTTTGCTTGATTATACATCAGGCCAGTGAAACTTTAAAATTAACTCAAACCTAATTACTGAACTCTTGTGTTTATACTGTGTATACACCACCCGGTCATAACTCTAGCCTCTGTGAGCCCAAGCTGCCATAATTGAAAAATATATCTTGTAAAGGCTTGTTTTGTTTATTTGTTGTTTCTGCTGGAAAAGCCTGCTTTTCTTATTTTTGCAAGAGATCAGATTTAGGAAATAGTTTATGAACAGAGTCCAATTACATTTTATATCTCAATGCAAAACATACATTTTAAAATGAGATATCCTTTTACTTTTGTATGATGTGAAATCTAATGTCTGGAAGCACAATGCAACGTATTTTTCACTGATTTTTGAATAATATCACATTTTAGGCAAGGAAATATCAACATACTGGACTCATACTTGGAAAACATGAATAATTGCTAATTCCAAAAATGAGTCATAGAAAAATGTATGCATACTCAGGATCAGTAGTTAAAATATCTAATTAATTACAACCTGTGAACAAAAATTATTATCCTAATTTATAGAACGCTAATTAGATAGCTAATTACTTTTTTATGGACCATGGACGTATGAAATAGTGAAATATTCCTCAAAATAATAAGTACAAACTATTAACATCTGATGTCATGCTCCTCTGGTTTCCAACCAACACCAAAATCATAAAGGAATTTTGTTTTGTTTCAAATTGGTTTGTTTCAATAGCTAAAACGCAGTTTACTAAAGTATTTCTTGGGCAAACTTTTGGTGGATTCACACTTGTCCAGTTTTTCTAATTTTGCTTTGAAATGTGTAGGAGAGGGAGCTTTCCTAGTTAATGTCTCTCCCTCGGCCCTTCTGCTTCCTACCATGTTGTGTGCCCTTAGTGCCCCTCCTCCTGCTTTGTTTCCTGCCTTAACACCCTTTTCTTCCATTCCTGCAGGTTTTCTCCATTTTCAAAGGATTATATATTCACAGAATCATTGTTTCTTCTTGTGTTCACAGTCTTCAAAGTAGTTTAATATTTGCAGTGTCAGCCTAGTTAAGTAAAAGAGTACTAAACTAGTTTGGAAACCAAAACCATCTCAGTTCAACTCTAGATTTGGTGTTTATTTTTTTCTTTGTTTAATTTTCAAAAAAGCATATTTTTTTTTTTGCACAGGCTCTGGACGCGCAGGCTCAGTAGCCATGGCTCACAGGCCCAGCCTGTCCGTGGCATGTGGGATCCTCCCGGACCGGGGCACGAACCCGTATCCCCTGCATCAGCAGGCGGACTCTCAACCGCTGCGCCACCAAGGAAGCCCCCCAAAAAAGCATTATTTTTAACGTTAGTAATGGTATATATGATATGGTATGTATGGATACCATAATGGCATACTACCAATATAACATAATGGTATATATGGATAGCAAAATGTTTTCCCCTTCTTGCTCTTAGTACTACAATAAAAATCTCTATAATGTTAATGAACTGATGCACTCCCTTTCTATCAGAGGTTAAAGAGGTAATATCGATACATCGTAGTATTTAGAACACAGGCTCTGGAACCAGAGTACCTGTTTTCAAATCTTAATTGTGCTTTTAACTAGCTGTATGACTTTAAGTAAATTACTTAGGCTTTGTATATCCCATTTTCCTCATCTTTAAAGTGGGGATGATAACAGTAACTACCTCACAGAGTTGTAGTGAAGGAGTGATGTTGCAAGGAGTTAATGTGTGTATAAAACTCTTGAGACTTGTGTCTGGCATCTGGTAAGTGCTCAGTAGTTGTGAGATCTAATATAAAATAGAGTCCCAAACACTGGATGGATAAACCAAAGGATGTGCACATTTTAAAAATTAATGTATTCTACCAGATTACTTTTCAAAAAGGTTTGAACAGTTCACATTTGCAGTGTATCAGAAATGCCGATTTCCTTATAAATAGGAAATGCCTATTTCCTGATGCCAAAACTGGATGTTATCAGTCCTTTGAAGACTTGCCATTCTGATGGATTAACAATGGTATCCTTTTGTTTTTCTGACTACTAGTAAGGCTGATCATGTAAAATGACAGAGCTGCTATGGAAAACATCACGGTGGTTTGGCAAAAAATTTAAAAACAGAATTACCATAGGATCCACCGATTCCAAGTATGTAGGTATATACCCAACATAAATGAAAGCAGGGTCTCAAAGAGATATTTGTACATCCATGTTCATAGCAGTATTATTCACAATAGCCAAAAGGTTGAAGCAACCCAGATGTCCATCAATAGATGAATAGATAACAAAATGGTATATAGACGTACAATGGAATATTATTCACCTTAGAAAGGAAGGAAATTCTATCACATGGTACAACATGAATGGACCTTAAGAATATAAAGCTAAGTAAAATAATCCTATCACAAAGACAAATACTGTATGATTCCACCTATATGAAGTACCCAGAATAGTCAAATTCATAGAGATAGAAAGTATTGGGTTGGCAAAACAGTTCCTTCGGCTTTTTCCGTAACATCCTGTAAAAAACCTGAGTGAACTTTTTGGCCAACCCAATAGAATGGTGGTTTCATGTAGGGGGGAATGGAAATTGCTATTTAATGGATACAGAGTTTCAGTTTTACAAAAGGAAAAGATTTCTGGAGACTGACGGTGGTGATGGTTGCACAAAAATGTGACTATACTAAATGCCATTGATCTGTGCACTTAACCATGGTTAAGAAGGTAAGTTTTATGTTATGCACTTTTACCACAATTTAAAATAATAAAAGAAAATAGCAGTGCTCATATTGAAGTAAGGGCTAACCAACCAGTAGCCCTCTGCTAGGATATGTTGTTTGAAACCGTTAAACAAGATGGTTTATAAAATCTTTTATGTTTTTCAATTAGACTCAGGTAAAACCTGAACTTGACATTTCTATGAACCCTCTGCTACAGTATAGCACAATCTTTTTTCTTTGGAAAATTGCTTGAATCTCAGAAAGGAAAAATATGTCAGTGTGCCCCCCAAGGCATTGTGCAGAGGTCATGTCAGATGTCTTAGGGTATATGTTGCTGCAGCTGTAGGATATTTAGGGTGACAAGAAATAAGTAGCTGTGAACACTAGCTCTCTTGGGAGATACTAATATGCCTGGCTTTGTATTTGTTTGTTTCTTGACTTTCTCCCCAAATTTGTATTCTCTTATACTAATTTATGGAAGTGTGGCTTCCATATTTGTCATCTGAAGCAACAAAACTATGGAAAAGGGACATGACATTTTTAATGTTCCTAACACATACACTGTACACATAACCTTTAGCTTGTAGTAATAGTTAATGAATGGCACCATATCATTTTGAACATCTTTTCTTGTTGTTATTTGTCCCACCTAATCCCCTAGCACAATGCTTTTTTCAGGATTTTTGTCATTTATCATTTTTGTCAGTTTGTCATTTTTCATTGCTAGATACAGAATCTAAAACACTAGGTTACAAACCAGCCTTAAATTGGCTAGGAGCTTAGGAGAAGTACTCTGAACACTTTTTGTGTAAACTCTAAGGAGGTCAGATTTAGAAAAATCTCAGCTGCTGTACTTGGATCCCATGAGCCACTGACTATTTATAATTAATATTAATAAATGGCAGATGACAGATGTTTATTGCTTAACTAAAAATGTGTATGTAATACTAAATTTAAAAAAACAAGTTAGTTTGAGACCCAAAGGACTTGAATATATGTATTTAGAATACTGAAAAGAATAAAACTACCAACATGTGATCCAGAATCTTCTAACTGCAAAAACCCAAAGTTCCATAGGAAACATAAAACTATTTTTAATTAATGATATTAAATATTCGATTTGCCATGAAATGCTATTCCTTTAAACTAAAAGGCCTGTTTCACAAGCCTACATTTCTCTGGAAAGGAAGCTTATGAATAATTAAAAAGCCCTTAACTATTGATCTTACTCTCTAAAATCAAGTGGTTTAACATATACAGCTTTTATAGTCAAATTTAAAAAAAAAATCCAAATTCTGAGTCAAATTCTGAGTCAGTGACCTTCAGGCTCTAAGTCCCATGTGCAATTTTCACAGGGTTGGGTTTAAATCCTAATATTCCATGGAGCCCCACTAAATAGTACAACAACTAGAAGGGAATTTTCTCACCACTGGACCCCAAGGGGTAAAGCTAGAGTAGTTGTTACCTAGTTATATTATTCCTGGGAACTTGATAAGACGATTAAAATGGAGATGAGACTTCTAGTTATTAAAGAAGAAGTAAAAATGGTTTTCCAGGGTAATTATAGTGGACCCCAAATCACCTTACAAAAAGCCAAAGGAAATACTTTGCTTGGGTTGTATATCCTTACTCAAATCCAATAACCATAACCATTGACATAGATTCTTTATGCTTGGGCTGTGATTTAACAATATGATTTGTCTAAATCTTGGCAGTTTTGCATAATTATCTTATGTAGTTCTTCAAATATTTTGGGCATGTCTGCATTGTTGTTATCTACTCCATTTTAAAAATGAGGAAATTGAGGCTTTGAGCGTGAGTAGTTGACTTTAAATCACACATAGGAAGCAACAGACACAGGACTCAAACCCAGACCTGACTCCAAGTCCAGTGAAATTTCAAGTAACTGAGGCTGAAGAAAGTTTATAACAACCTTAAGAGTGTTAGCTAGTAAACAGATGAATCAGGACTAGAAATGTGGATCTTTTGTCTATTAATCCAGTCTTCTTTCTACACTGTCTCTTTCAACACTTTTGCCACATATTCAAGATGACCATTTATTTCTATTTTTCTGACCTTTTTAAATTATACACACCACACAGGTGGTTGGCATTAGCCATTATTTCTTATTATTGTCATTTTGTTGCTGATAAAATTGAGAACCTTCTATTTCTATCACGAAATCTGCTAAATCTTTCTTTCTGTTTTACAATCATTTTGTTGTTCAAAGAACAAACTTGAACTTAAATGAGCAAATTGGCCTTTTGCCTCAAATCACACTGCTGTTTTAAAGCCAAATGGTTTTCACAAATTGCTAACATCGTATTCAAATGGAGTAAATGGTTATGTTAGCAGCATCACACTGTCTAAACAAAGACACTGTCAGTCAGTAGAGTCAGTGACCTTCAGGCTCTAAGTCCCATGTGCAATTTTCACAGGGTTGTGTTTAAATATGGGACCTAATAAAGATCCTCATTTGGTTTTTTAAAAGGTTATGAAAATTAATACCCCATCCAACTACTATAAATTAACAATGAAGACGTAAAATGAAATTTACTAAAAAAATGTATTTCGGAGGTTCAGATTTTCAACTCAATTTACGAAGTATACATGGTCTCCTAAGTGTCATGTGAATCAGTGGATATGCCAGACATGGAGCAAAGTTCCCAGCCCAGGAGGTTTCCAAGCCTGAAGCAAGCTGTAAGAGGACAGAGTTCCAAGAGAGAACACAATGTGCATGTACGAATAAAGCAGATGCAGCATGACTTTTGGTTTGTTCTTTGGGAACTCACGACTATATGGAAAAATCACATGCTGCTCTCAGTTGCTGTAGACATCTGCTGAAGGCATGTGAGATTGAGGCTAGGGCGCTGGTGCAAAATTCCTCCTAGAATATAGTAGCTTAACTTTGAAAACAAGGGAAACTGACTGTTAGCAGAATAAGAGTTTCACTATAACGTTGTAAATATATAGTCTGCTCCTCCAAATAGGCAAAGAGAGGGCAGGAAGCTATTTGTTTGCAAAAAGATGGGAGCATGTATTTCCTCTAGTAGTATTATTAGATAGCTATTTACAGACTTTAGTTTGGGCTGTCAAAGACCAACCCATAAACAGTGTGTGTGTTTATGATACCTTGTTCTTGGCAAAAGCTTAACAATTTAAAGAGGCTTTTAAATATTTTTTAGACATGAAATTGAGCTTACAAAATAAGCTTAATGGCAAGTTAGTCAGAAACACATGGATATGTTTTCTTTAAATTATATACAGATTTTCAGAATTAAGATGTGGTAAAACCTACTAGTGATCTATTAAGCCTTCTAAAGCACTTGAAACATAATTAGAGATTTTTGAATTCAAGGATGGCCTGATGGAAATAAGAACAAATTGGTGGCTGCCATTTTGGCCTTGCCTGTGTGTTTTTACAAACACTTCATTAAATCTCATTTTTGAATAGTGGATATGCTCCCATCAGGAAAAGACCGAGAGGTGTGAAGAGAGCAAAAGAAACATGGGATGTTAAGAAATCAGGGTTACAGATACATTATGAAACTGCTTATATGCTGGATTTTATTTTGTTGCTGCTGTCCTGTGGGAACATGAGGACCATGGCTTTACAAGCTGACCTCACTGCCACCATATTCTCTAGAGCCACTAGAATGTAACTAGTCTAACTTCATTCTCAAAATTTAAGTATGTGTGTGCTACACAGTAATTAAAACTAATAACATATGGAGTCAGAAAACTGGGAACATAGTCACCAACACATTTTTCTTTAACAAAGACCATTTTGTGATCTATTTGTGTTTATTCTCAGCCATACAATAGATTTACATTTGAAGTACTCAGTAAAAATTTCCTAGGCCAGTTTGCAAGGATGTCTGATAGAAATAGTGTTTAGATTTATGGAGACGCTTTCTACCTTTGGGCAGCTTTATCTTAACTCTTTAAACTAGCCATGGAATCATATGAGTGAGTAACTCTTTCATTTGTATTCCTGAATTTAGGTACAAATGCATGAAGATTTATTCAATTTTAAAACTTTATAGTCAATAGATTTTGTAGCACATTTCAATACAAAAAGAAGTGATTTTCTCAGCTTGTTGAAAACACTCACTCTCACTCTCTTTATGTTCTATAATTCATTTGTCCTCTAACATATATATTTTCCTAGTATGAGTTATTTATTGATTTGTGGTTTTATCCCTATAATTGACACTTAGCATCTCTTATCTTGGGTATGCACATTTGTTTTGTTTTGTTCATCTGTCTAACTTAGAAAATTGAGTTCCTTTACTGAAGACAAAGTTCCAAAGCATAGTATTTAGTTTTTGTTAGGGTTGGAGGGATGCATCTTGCTTAATATTGAAAATTCAGAAAATCCAAAGGAATAGCTTTGCTAGTGTTTACAGAATATGTTTGAAAAACATGCAATTGTGATACTTCCCTCAATTGCATATGATTAATCTATTGCAGTCAAGTGGAAAATTGGTTAGGTGACTGCTTCAGTTATCAAATAATACTTCCTCGTAACATTGATTTTTTTTCATAAATGATATAAAGGGCTGGAAAAGTTTATACTTTTTGATAATTTAAATACCTCTGAAACAACTGTTTGTTCCGATATTAATTTGCATAACAAATCCTTTTTCTCCCTGAAGATATTACAAAGGTCAATTTTAGCACATTTATCATAGTCCATTCTAAATCATAGATCCAAATTCATGGACTTGAGCTGATTTTTTTTATTACTTTGCCTGATTTCTGTTATCTCCATACTGGTCTCACTCGAAAACTAGTAGGAACAGATCTAGTATTAAACCCTGAATATTCTTAAATACTGTATTAAAACTGGCTCACCAAATTTTCTAATACTGGTGAGTGAAGACACTTCATATTGAATGAGGGTATTGTTAGCTGCATTCTCTCAAAGATTCATCTTAAATTTTTTTGTTATAAGCAGTGTGTATTTATAATCAAGAAACATCACTATTATTTTAAAACACTTGTAAAGTGCCCATTTGAAAATGATATGCTGTTGGATGCTTCGTAATGTTAAACAGATGCAGACATAAAGACAAAAGCAAATTCCAGAGTATTTTTGCAGCCATGAAACCACCATAAAAAGAGGTTTGTGACCCCAATGTTACCTTAACATTGTCTTCAGCATTTCATATTTAATTATAGTAGATTACTCACCAATATAATAAATATAGATTTATGAGATACTTTAATGTTCTTAAAACAAATGAAAACCACCCAAGAGGAGCCTCACCAACCCTGAGGTTGTCCAGATTGCATTGGCTAAGATTAAGTGGAAGATCATTCATCTCCAAGGGTCATGCAATTAATCTCAGAGTGGGAGTTAAAGCAATGACTAAGCAGAAAAAGAAGCTGAAGTACAAGCCTGTAACAAAAGGAATTGAAGCTCCAGTGTCAGGGAACTTGTTATTTCCTTTTTCTTGGTGAATAGACCTAAGTGCTCACTCCTTACTATCAGCTTCTTTGGGTCCTAAAATCCCACTTGTTTTAGGTCAGCCATTTTTCATGACTATTCTTAATATGGTCAAGCAGATGGAAAGAATAAGTCTTTAAAAGAGTGCAATGTGGGGCTTCCCTGGTGGCGCTAGTGGTTGAGAGTCCACCTGCCAATGCAAGGGACACGGGTTCGTTCCCCGGTCTGGGAAGATCCCACATACCGCAGAGCAGCTGGGCCCGTGAGCCATGGCCACTGAGCCTGCGCGTCCAGAGCTAAGAGTAAAATGTGTTTTAATGTCTAGGAAGGGGGAAAGAAAAGTACTTTATCTTAGGAGTCACCAGAAAGAAATTCAGGATGAATTTACAATAATCCAGGGTTTGGACAATGAAAAACCTCAAGACACATTTTAAAGAAGAAATATTTTACTCTAGGGTTTATATATTTATTTAATTTTAACTAAAAGTCAAAGTTCATCTTCATTTAACTCAGGTGACACCCGTTACAAGGTATGAATTCCTTGTAGCTGAATTACTATACTCTTTTTTTTTTTTTTTTTGCGGTACGTGGGCTTCTCACTGTTGTGGTTTCTCCCGGTGCAGAGCACAGGCTCCGGACGCACAGGCTCAGCGGCCATGGCTCATGGGCCCAGCCGCTCCGCGGCACGTGGGATCTTCCCAGACCGGGTCCCCTGCATCGGCAGGCGAACTCTCAACCACTGCGCCACCAGGGGAGCCCATGGATTACTATACTCTTGATAATCCCAGTGATTCGCTGTGGCAGCAAATTTTTATTTCTAATAAACACTACCTGTTTCCACCTCTTCCAATCTACTAAGATTCTCAAACCTTACATTTTAAGCCAAGACTCTTTCTGAACTTGCTCTTTTCCTTCATGGTAGAGTCTTCCTCTAACTGGGGAGAAGTCTGACCCAAGATTGGCCTGCGTTTGGGGTTTTTAATGTGATGTGCCACGGCTGATGGTTCACAAAAGTGACTGCTAAGTCTGCTGCTCATGTCAGTGTTCCCACTGGATATTTTGCTCATTCTTTGGGAATTTAGAAGAATAACAAATAACCAACAAATCATCAAAAACTATAACATGTTACCCAATTCTTGGGAATAAGCCAATGAGACTAAAATCTGCTTAAATATCACAAATGTGAATTCCCAGCCTTTCAAGCTACCAAATTGTACCAAACACTCACTGATGACAATTCCATACCTCAGCTGTACAGAAGAGGCACATTGATCCGGTTAGCTGTCAACCATGAGAGTCTGTCTCCTTCTTAAACCCAGCTGGCCATCCAGCAGGCAGGACCTGTGTATTTGCCCAGAGACAGCAGAAGATAGGGCCCTGTCAAAAAGAGGATGTGGATACAAATGTAATCTGGAATTCGTTGGAGGTTGGCACCAAATGTTCCATGCCAGTAATAAGTTCTGGTCACAAGAACTTAACTCTATATTCTATTAGAATTTTTGATAAGGTGTGAACATAGTAAGTCAGGAACTATAAAGATGAATAATCAAAGCTAGGTGAAAAACTAAATTGGTGAAACAGGAACTGAAAAGAAGTTTTTAAACATGTAAATTAAAAAGATTTGCATCTACTTTCTCTTTTTTTATAACTTGAGTAAAAGAGATGAAAGACAAAGGGAGAAAGGACTCACAAGAAGCCAAACTTTTTACAAATGTGCTTGTTTTTCCTCAAAAGTCAATTATTTAATGGCTGTCCAGGGAAGGGAGTCAGAGAGAGCCAAATAGTGGTCTTAAAGTTTTGTTTTTGTTATTGGTGTTTTGCTGGCTTTTTTAATGATAGAATAGAATAATAAATTTTATTTCACTAGTATTAGTCTCAATCTGTTGGATACAGTCCTTTGAAATGAAGTGTGAAATGAAACTGGTATTAATAGAATATTAATAGGTATTTACTTAGCTGCTCTTCTAGGGCTTTACATCCTATGAGAGAGTCTATAGTCATCTTTAATCCAAATATTGAAATGTTAACTAATTCTATTTCACTGTATAGATTTTTAAGCAGTAGATTATATATTATAGTTAAGTAGTAACATTTTATAGAAGTTGGGTTGGACAACAACTTTAAATATTACAAACAACTCCTTGAGATTCTCTAACATATACACACATGCTTTTTAGTTACTAAACTCATAACAGAATATATGTCTTAAGGCAGCTTTAATTTGAGCCCTACTTTTTTCACATAATAATAAAAATGAAAGATAAGTAATATGATTAAATTGGGGTCAACTTAATTTTTAGGTACCTCTTCAAGATTTTCCTAAAATGATTGGAAGTCTGATAAATTAAAAATATTCTCCATGCTATAAATATGCTCAATTATAAGTCAGAATAAATAATAGAATATCTGTTTACTGTGAATTTTCAAAGAAAGACATTCTGGACTAAGGGTCAACATCACCATGATACAACATTTATTGCCTTGTATTACATATTATGTATAATATAATAATATTATATATATAATCTTGGGCATTTCCAAAAAATATGTATCTTTTGTGAGCTTATATAAATCAACAAAATACATGGATATACAAAATACATGTTGTTCTAGATTTCAACTAGATTTTTTCATATTATACTTCAAAAGTATGAAAATATCACTGAGAAAGGAACATCTGTGTCTTTTCACATATAACTTTTCTTGATTATTCCTAAGAAAGCAGACTAAACATGCAGCTCTGACAAAATGCAGCATCCCATTTTGATTTCTGGTTAGCTCAGAAGCCTTCAATGGCTGAAAAAAGTCTCTGAAAAGGGCAAAACTTTCTGACCTCAGGAGGTTCTGATAGGAAGAACTGAAGCAATGAACACCATGAGTACAGAAAACATTAGAATAAATTCCCCAAAGTTCTGTAACCACATTGGTGTGGGCGCATGGAGGAAGGCATAATTTCATTCTTAAAGAATCTCCCTGTCTTCACATTTTTTCATTTCTCTTAAAGCTGATCTTGCAGATGATACACTCCAGATGAATTTCTGCTTAATAGGAATCCTTGTTCACAAATTGACACTGAAAATGTATGCACCATATACAAAAAAATAAGATGGGAAGGACCCATCTTGTTTCACAATTTGTCTTATAATTAATCCGATCATTCTTAGGAAAAGCAAATTTTCCGTTCTCACAAGAATTGGATAAATATTAGAGGTATGACTTTTTAAAAAATTAGTATTTCTGACACAGCTGCTTTTTGCAGGCTTGGTCACCAGTAAATTCTATTTCTCCAAATTTCGAGGAATAAAGTTTCCAGAAAGAAATCTGTGGTGCTTATGTTCTAACAGTCTGTCTAGACAAGTTAGATGCTATTCAGAGCCAAGATGATCCATTCAGGTTACCTAGAGCATCTGAATAGTAGGATAGTGGTCTTCAAAACCATTTTTGGCGTATATTTGTGAACTGAAATATAAGAAAACCATTACAAAGTTTGGGCTCATATTAGTTTTCTACTGCTGCCATAAATTACCAAAAATATAGTATCTTAAACAACACAAATTTATCATCTTACAGTTCTATAAGTCAGAAGACAAACACATGCCTAATTAGGTTAAAATCAGTGTGTCCACAGGGCAGTGTTTCTTTCTAGTAGCGCTGGGGAAAATTCACTTCCTTGCCTTTTCCAGGCTGTATAGACGTCCCACATTCCTTGGCTTGTGGCCTCTTCCTTCTCCTTCAAAGCTACAAATGGCAGGGTGAGCCCTTTGCACATGGCATCTCTCTGGCCCTCTCTTCTGCCTCTTCTTCCTTGTAAGTTCTTTTAAGGACTCATGAAATTAGACTGAGCCTACCTAGATAGTCCCAAATATTCTATCCATCTCAACGTCAGCTGATTAGCAACTTTAATTCCATCTGCAACCTTAATTCCTGTCTGCCATGTAAAGTAGCATATTCATAGGTTCCAGCATTAGGACATGGACGTCTTCGGGAGGCTGTTATTCTGCCTGCCACACGGCTGTTCCAGTAAAGTAGATCATGCTTCTTAGAAATTTGAAGGGCTCCCAATTTACATAATGCTCTCTGAATGGACCCTGGGTAAATGATCACCAAGCCAAGGACCAAACATCAACTAACATTGCTCCTTTTTATGAAGTGAACACTTACGGTGATGATTTCCTCCGTAAGGAATTGTTGACAGATTCGGCTAGGTCTGCCCAGTTCTTTCATTACTCTGCCTGTGTGTCCCCTCTGACTATCTCTCACTGATTTAAAAAGGAAAGTTAATCCTTCTCATAAACAGACTGTAGAAAATATGACTAAATCCATCATTCCTAACTCATCATGCATGTGTTGTGCATATTAATCAGTGGACAAACTGAAGCTTAGAAAATTGGAAGCTGGATGTGATGGAACCATGAGTAAGCCTTATATCCTTACTGCTTCCAGCTGGGGTGACGTAATGATGCCATGCCTCATATAGAACAGTTTTATTTACTGGATCACATCATCACCAAAAGCAAAGATTCCTTTACTAAAAAGAACATAAAGAAACTGACAAAGCAATATAATTGTGGCAAAGGCAAACTAAGTCTGATAAATAACTTGATGTCCTACTAGAAAATCTGTTTTTATGAATAGAATTGTCGTTAAACTCTTTTGCTGTTTAAGCTTTGTGGTATCACCGCTTGTCTAGCTCTGTATGATTCTGGCATTGAACACTGCCTATTCATCCTTTCTTGTGACTTTATGTGTTGAGTAACTACTGTATGCCAGGAACCATGCTAGATGCAAGAAGTGAAAATGACAAGGAAGATACACAAATCTGTATGAGACTCACTTAAGAGTTCACAATTTCATGTGAGAGTTAGTTGTAAACAAATAATGGCAAAATAGACAGATAGGTACAGTGTTCTGGAAACAGAGGAGGTAAAGCGTTATTGGCTCTTGAAAAGCACGTAGAATTTTTCCAGCTAAAGAAGCTTTCCATTAAGGACGAGCATCTAAGGCACAAAAGCAAGAAAGAATGTGATGTGATCAGATATTCATGAGACATGTGGTATAGCTGAAGCAAAGGCAAATTAGGGTAAAAAATAACACTCTATAAAATAGACTGGAGTCAGATTCTGAAGGGCCTTCTAAGCCATGTATTCCCAACTTTGGAAATACAGGCACTGGGGAGATTAAAAAAAAACAAGAGACCAACAGGAACAGCAGAGCAGCCCTCTGTGCTATAAGGGGGTAACCTGACAGCAAAGTGGAAAACAACTGGAAGCAAAAAAATGCAGTGTCCCTGGTTTTGCAGAATTACACTCTGGAGATGGTAAGAGGCTTGAACTAAATGAGAATGAAGAGACAATAACATGTTTGAGCGATACATAAGGAGTAAGATTTTTAAAATTTTAAAGCAGATGGACTTGAGTGGGTTAAGGACTTCCACCAAAAGTCTTAAAAAATTAAGTGCCCCTGAGGTTTTATTTTAGTCAAATTAGGGCTCTTCTGTTTTCAAAGGTGACTTGATTTACTCAACTGTTTTATATCTTCATAGAGACCACCACCACCATCATCATCATCATTATTTTAGGGGTTATAATTTTATTATTTTTTCAATTTTCTAAGTAGTTATATATCATTTGTTCCTCACACCTATCCCAAGTAGTGAGAAGAATAGGAATTATCTGTTCATGTTTATAAATGAGTCAACTGAATCACAGAAAGCGCTTCATGTAAGGTCACATTGCTGCTAAGTAATATAGCCAAGTCTAAAATATACATTTTCTGATACCCATTTCAGATGTTTGACATTTAATTGAATGCCACATATATTTTTAAGCACATATTTTTTAAAATGAGGTCTTGAGAGTTTAAGCAACATCCCCCAAGGATAGAAAATGACTAAATGGTTTGGCAGAGAATCAGACTTAGATCTTTCTAACTTCAAAGTCCAAGGTCATAGAAGCTATACTTTACTGCATCCCTACTCACCTGCTGGGGAAGGCTTCATGGAGAAAGCAGCCTTTGAAATGTATCTTAAAGGATGTATATAGGCAAGGAGTGATTTTCAAAACATTTAGCAACTAGTACAGCAAAATATGTTAATATATTAATCCATGTATGAATCAAAAATGTTAAATATATTAACATACATAAAGAATACAACTGCTTATTCTGTGTTGTGAGCAGTAGCAAAAATCATCTATTAGAGCATTCAGTGATCTCTGAAATATTTGCTGATTTTTAGAAATCATGTGTATTGTTTTCTGTTAGGAGAGATTCATCACCCACACCTAGACCTGTTCATACTCAGGGAAGGCTGCCCAGGAGACAGCCTTCTGTGCTTCACTCCTCAAGACCTGTGCATCTAAAAAGTATCAATAGAGTTTACAGGGCCCAAAAATGTACTTGATTAAAGGTGGCCAAGGTGTAATAGAGAAGAAAGGATTCTTCTTCCCATCCCCTCAACCCCCAGCACAGCAGAGAGAGAAATCTGCCAATCTTACTCCTACCATCCTTAAATATTCTTACTGCTCAGCATTTTGAATCACCTCCTGACTACTACCCTTTTTCCTAAAAGTTCCCTGGAGATAAGGGAAGGGTTTATATCAGTCATTGGTCATATCTTCCCCTTTCTACCTTCATATGGTCTTCAGGGACACAGGAAGATTGTGCACTTTGCTCAGAAGGTAAAAAACCAAAACATGGGATATTAAAAACTACTTATTTCTTTAGAACATTTTTTTCTATTTCATTTGGCCTTTTTATTTCCAAGAGCATCTTATTTGATTCTTAAATACTCAATGAAGCAATAAGGATTCATTTTTGTGGAGATGGTGTAAGACAGATTTCATTCCTTCAGAAACTGTTACAGTTTCTTTCATTTTCAGCTCATTTGCTTAAGTCCTTCCTACGACTTTCTCTCCTTAATTGCATTACACGTGCCATTTGCTGCCCTTGCTACACCCTCTTAAATTGACAGTTTCATCATATTACCCAAGGGCCCTTCCTTTTGGTGGAATTCCACCGAACACACAATTCAATGAATTACAACAAAAGCCACAGTCAGTCAAAACTCAAGGGGAAATCAAGCTTCTGAGACTGTGCAGTACCACTTCAAAAGCCCTAAGTTTGAACCAAGATGAGCCAGGGTCATATTTCATTATTTTAAAAGAAGACAACATTCCCTACTCCACCAAATAAAGCATCATTTGTGCCTGCTATAGAAGATAATTTAAGGAAGAAAAAAGGTATTTTGCCATCTTTCAACTTTTCATAATCATCCAAGTCCCTTCCCCTCCTCCTCCATCTCCCCACGCTCTCCCTGACCACCTCTTATTCTCCAGTCTCAGAAAAATTTTCTTAGGCCCCTCTTTCCCAGTTTTGGGCTGAGAGGTTGTCCACATTCCCAGCCTCAGGGAAACCTTAGAGCCTTCAAATCCCTAAAACTGTTCTAGAATTTAAGTTCCTTCTCACAATAGAAGAGAGGATCCTCTGTAACCTCTCTGTCGCAACCTGGACTTCTAAGTTCTCTACTTGAAACAGCCTTAGGTATACTCTAGTTATTCATCATTGGTTTGGTCCCAAAGATGATCTTCTAGAGCATGACAAGTTAAAATTATTTCCCTGCAACCATGTTGCAGCTCTCTGGAGTGGATTGTAGTCACTTGAAACCAATATTGTATGGAAGTGGCTAACTGGCAGAGGACTCCATAATGATAAATGTCATTCATTAAGACAAGTTGTTCAAAATACTGGGTAATCACAGCATGCTTGCATATGTGATAATAACACCAAAAGCATCTCTCTCTATGTCTGTTCTTCCCCGTCTCTCCCTCAAATAGAATGACAAGCATTAAATCAAGAAAAGAGAGCATTATTCATCTTTTCATTTAATTTTTTCAACCAATATTTATTGAGTCAGTACTGTGTACAGGCTCGTGCCAAAGAGAAAGGCAAAGCTGCCACATTCTTTGGAGCAATGGTAGCAGTGCTTACCTGTGTACCAGGTATGGAGGCCTCCTATGCCTCCAGGTTCTCTGTGCACAAAATTATGCAAATGAATCAGGAACCCACTGCTGGAAGCCCCAACGTTATCCACCCCACCTGAAATAACCCATCCTGTGAATTGTATTTTCTTTCTAAATATTTTTATAGGGAAACAAAATTAAGGTTGAGTTTCTACAAAGATAAGTCCATCATGTTTACAGTTATTACTACATTGTTCTTCCTATTTTATGAAAAGTAGAAGCATAATTCAATATCATCATGACATATTAAAAAGGGCCTGGAAATATAGATCAAAATTCAGTAGATAATATATGTCGATAATACATAAAGTACACACTTAGGGACCCAATCAAAACAATGGAAGGAAATGGACTAATTATTAGCAAAGAAAGAAGAGGGAAATTGGACTTCTCATGATAATGTCAGTGTTAGGAGGGGAAGTCCACATGTAAAAGTTTGAGTATCCAAAGAATGAACATAATTCTTTAAATTCTTCTGCATTAATCAGATGCCTATTAGAGCACCACATTCTATTTTTCCCACAACATTTTGAAAGTTTGCAAAGAAAAAAAGAAAGGGTGCAACTTAATTTAAGTTAAATTTAATTTAACATATGGAAAATATGTTTGATAAGAAAAAGGTAAAAGTCACATAACTTAGCAGAGTCTCTTAATTTTAAAGGTTCGGGTTTCTGAAGAACTCTTCTAATTGGCTAAATCTCCTTCCAGACTTACTGAAAATTAAATTGGAAAACAGGCTTTCTGTCTTTGAATTGATATTTTTAAATCCACCAGAAAAATAGAACTTTTCCATCTGTGGTGGGAAGGGGCCTATAAATAAATATGTGCATATATATTTATATGTATACACAAACATATACACACATTTGTTGCACATGTGTCTACTCTCCCAACTCCTCCCCCACACTAACATGCATCAATACAATGAGAAAGGAAGTATAATGAAAAACTGTAAAATGAGATATGGTAAAATATTACTAATCTCAATTATAGGGTGGATATTTCTAGATTAGTGAACACTCAACTGCCAAAAACTTTTAAAGAAATTAAATCATTTGTATTCCATTCAAGTATATGTAACCACTGTTGATGAAATAATTACAAGGAGCTACCTTGTTGCTTATGGAAATGCATGTGAAAAGTATTTCTAATTAAGAACAGATATTCACACGAACAGAGTGAGAGAAAAAGTACTTAAAACAGCTTGTGTTGGGCTTCCCTGATGGCGCAGTGGTTGGGAGTCCGCCTGCTGATGCAGGGGACATGGGTTCGTGCCCCGGTCTGGAAGGATCCCACATGCCGCGGAGCAACTGGGCCCGTGAGCCACGGCCGCTGAGCCTGCGTATCCGGAGCCTGTGCTCCGCAACGGGAGAGGCCACAACAGTGAGACGCCCGCGTACTGCAAAAAAAAAAAAAGAAAAAAAAAAAAAAAAAAAAAAAAAAAAAAAAAGAAAAACAGCTTGTGTTATCTGCTACAGGTGAAATACACCCCTTATTATCTTATTTACATTAATGAAGAACATTTATTTCTTGCAGATTTTAATATAGTAGAGGCTACATGGGGTACTCTCTGTTTTCTAAGCTAGTTAAGAAGTCAATAGTTTGAGATAGAATCTGTAAGAAAAAAAGAAAATACTAAAGCTAGTATTACTGAAACTAGTATTAATAGTGAAAACATTTGAGAATGTACTGAAGTTGCATTAAAAAAAATTAGCTTTACATAAGTAATCAATAAATTGCTGAAAATACTAAATTATAACTATAAAAGAGTGTGACATCTTTACTAAAAATATGGAGTAGCACACACTAGATAAAACGCTTGGTAGTTGTTTTCCCCCCTGTGATGTAATTCCAGATTAGAGTTACATTTTTCATCCATCAAGCAGTAAAAAGCTTCAAAGGAAAGAAAGAGTGGGATGTGGTAGAATGAGAATTAGCACAGTCAACTAGTGCATAAAATGATAAAAGTGACTAGAATAATATCAACATTTCTTGTATAATCAATCACTGCCAATGTGTCAGCAAGTATGAGGCCATCTCCTCCTGTCAATACAACCGAGTACACGATTTGGGTAAGGGAGGAAGTACAGA
Source organism: Lipotes vexillifer (assembly GCF_000442215.2). NCBI lineage: Eukaryota > Metazoa > Chordata > Mammalia > Artiodactyla > Lipotidae > Lipotes > Lipotes vexillifer. Next base: position 385,779 of record NW_006773042.1, on the reverse strand, counting down.
ACAGTCAAACATGCCTATCAACACTTCTTTTTTTGTCTCAGAAGAACAAAATTCTGAGACAAGTTCTTGGACCAAATGGAAATTTATCCAAATGAAAGTCCAATGATAAATGCCAAGAGAATATTCTTTCTTTGGAATTCTTTCAGTTCTTCAATTTAACCAGCTGGAATGAATTTTCAAGTAGCATTCTGTTCAGACTTTTGAAATGAAGGACTTTCCTGTTAATTGGAAAGCTATATTTCATGAAAGATGAAGACAGTGCTCTTGGCTTAGTGATTCTCTTTAAAAAAAAAAAAAAAGGCATTTGGTGGATATTTACCATAAACAGATTCCAGAACCTGTATTTCAAGTATGAAAGACTGAAATGTGAACCTACACACCTAACTGAAGAAAAATGGGAAAATTCAAATGCCAGTGTTATTCTGACTAAGCTCTACATGAAAACGCACTGTCATTGTGTTCTCTCATGAGAGGAATATGTGAGGATGAAAAACAGTTTTAAAATATCAATTGTTGGGCTTCCCTGGTGGCGCAGCGGTTGAGAGTCCGCCTGCCGATGCAGGGGACGCGGGTTCGTGCCCCGGTCCGGGAGGATCCCACATGCCGCGGAGCGGCTGGGCCCGTGGGCCACGGCCGCTGAGCCTGCGCGTCCGGAGCCTGTGCTCCACAGGGGGAGAGGCCACAACAGTGAGAGGCCCGCGTATTGCAA
>NW_006773042.1:373388-384953 GCF_000442215.2 Lipotes vexillifer | reverse complement strand
AAAAAAAAAAAAAAAAAAAAAAAAAAATATCAATTGTTAATTTTCAGAATCTAATATTGATATAACTGTGTTTGGTTCTCCAAGGTAAATGAATTGGGTAAGTCAACAAATTTAAGCGTTCTTTATTGTGTTACTTTAGCATGTGTTAGTGGGAATGGGGTAGGATGATTGTCAACTCAGAAAGATTTAGAGCAAGAGAATGAAAATTCACCAAGAAAAGTCCACCAAGAAAAACATTTTTTAAGACTCAGATTTTCAAAGCAGTCTACACTTCAGGCAGTACTTTCAACTTATTGTTGACTAGTGATATATTAAATAAAGTTGTTACATTTAAAATTTAAATTGAGGACTTCCCTGGTGGCCAGTGGTTAAGACTCTGCATTTCCATTGCAGGGAGCCCAGGTTCGATCCCTGGTCGGGGAACTAAGATCCCACATGCCGCGCAGCTCAGCCAAAAGAAAAAAAAATTTTAAATGACACAAAATTAGGAAAAATAATTTATCACAAAAAGGTGAAATGTTTTTTAAACATTCATTATAGTGAAGTATTAAAGAAATCATTGCCCATACTTCTTAAAGGAATCACTCAAAAGATGGTCTGACAATTGTGTTCTGCTTTTAAAATAATTTTGTAGGAAATCCTATCCATAATAAACTATCTTACATACTTTAAGTCTGGCAATATGCATATGATAGGAATTTTCAAAGAGGCTATTCCTAGAAAAAAACTGGGTGGTATTTTTTATATTTAAATTGCTGCAATAAATTTTTTAAAGGATGATATGAAAAAAAATTTGACGTAAACATTCCATAGACTCATACATATTCTCTACCTTGATGTATAAGATGGTAGCCTATAGCAGCAATCAACATGAGTTGAGGGTGGGCTGTGAGGAGGGAGACAAGGTAGAGAATTAGTGTTACAACAAAGATAAACACATCAATTAATTTCCGAGATACTCATTAATACTTCGAGAAGACTGGTCTACTGAAAATTTTGGGAGGACACTCGACAATGCTACTAGGCAGGTTTCAACGGTTTTTGAAACAGTGGTGCCAGCCATATCACTGTCTAATTTCTGAAGATAAGCAATATACACATATCCTCGTAAATTCATAAACAGTATGTGAAACAATCAAAATATCATATGCAGAGTCATTTTTTGTAAAGAGAGCAGTAATAGCCATTTCACAAGCTAGTCATTAATTTCATGGCAAAAGTAATGGACAAAATTTGACTGATTTAATAGGTGAAATTTACCAACACATTCTTTGACAGCAAATGAAAATCAGAATAAGTTTACTTGCTTATCCAATAGATGAAATTGTATAAGACCCAAGATCTAGTTCAAAACACACTATGCAAACATGCTTAGATCAGGAAATTTTCAACATGTAAATTGTATGTGATTTAGTTTCCAAGAATTTTGTAATCTAACCTAATACGCTGGGTAGGATTTCAAAGTGAAGTTAAGAAATTTTGCACTGAAAAAAACAACAACACTGAACTTACTAATTTCAAATGAACTTTCAAACAAAAGGTAGTTGATTCAAAAGAAATTAGCCCCCATAAAAGAATACTAAGCTTAAAATAGTTATGTAATGTAAATTGTAATGCACTGTTATATTTTTTTAATATTATAAAATAAAATACAGGATACCCTTTACTTTTATAATGAGTAAATTGTAAATATTGCAAATAGTAAAACATTTCGGGTTTCTTTTTTCTCCTTGCACTTTTAAGTGTTCTTTTAATACGACTTACAACAAGAAGGCATCATAGTATGCAGTATCCAGTATCTCTGACAGTTCCCTTACTCTAGGTAATGTCCCTTTTGAGTGCAAGAAGTCCAGGGTAGCATTCTAGGCAGCAGAAGCACGAAGATGGACTGGAGTTGTGTTTGGGGGAAAGGCACATGGAAAGTTCTGTTAGGACGTGGAGGCAGAATTCAAAATTTCAGATCCTGAATCTTCAGTGAGTAATGAAACTATTAAAGCAACACAGGGAACAAATCTGTAAAGGCCTATTGACTATTGACAACAATCAATTCATAAGGAAAGCATTTGATTTGGCAGAAGCAATTTGATTATGCTGAAGCATATTATGGAAATATAGATTCTGAAAAGTTGTTAGTATTGGTGTTTATGATATCTGCCATAAAATGAAATTATTTATAGTGGGACTGCCTTCAAGCCTCAGTGGGATTGTGAAATTTAAATTCATACAGTTTTTCTTTCTCTTTTTCTGATATTAAATGTAACAAAATATAAAAATCTCTGATAATTTTATTAGAATTTCAAAAATGTAATAGTGGTAGTTTTAAAAGTCAAATAAAGTTTCTAAGTTAGATATGAATGATAAGATATATATATGTATGCAATATCCTACCTCTATGTGATTGGGAGACGAGTGGAAATAATGAAAACTAAACAGACTTGTAGCAATAAAACAGAAGAGGGTAGAGCATGAGGTAACTGGATGGTGAAGACAAAACATCTACTGCAAAGTGCTCTTAGGTTCTGAGGAGCAACTGGCAGCTCAGGAAACTAAAGTTTCAAGAGGTCAAGTAAGTATGTTCTAATTTTTACAAAACCTCTGTGTTTTCCTATGTTAGTCCACACCCTCACACTGTCTTTTCTTTTTTGTTTTTTTGTATCCACTAGTTTAAGTGTGAAATAAAACAAGAATACAAGGTTGTCGTGTCACATTGTGCTCTATTGAGACACAGTTGTGGAGGCAGAGGAACACGGTGGTTAAGAAGAGCTCTCGTTTTCCTCATCTTCCCATGGAGGTTATAATAGAGCTTATAGACACAGTGCTCGCTCTTAGAAGTATGCCTGGCACATGGAAGTGTTCATTAATTTTTAGTTATCTGTCATTGCTCTTACTATTTTTAAAAACAGACAGCTCAAGTCATCTTCTCCTTGATTATTGCAACAGGATTACTAATTGGGAGTTTAAGGAGCAAAGAGAGGAGAAACATAAATAATCCAGCTTAAGAGAAAGTTAGAAGAGTGAGGAAGATTTCCTTGAAGGGATGACACGTGAGTACTTAAGTCTGAGTTAGAGCAAGGGATACTAGAGAATGCATTCTAGGGAAATGAATCAAACATACGGGATCTGTAAACACTGTGAGTGTGGCAGGTGAAGTGCAGAGGTGACTAGGAAGAGAAGGATGAGGTCTTCAAGGTTGCTGACTACATAAGCAGGGGCCAGGTCACAGGACAAGCATCCTGGGCGCCATGGCAAGAAGTTTGGGTTTATCTTCTTTCACGTCGGAAAATTTACACTCAGTGCCTTTCAGTCAGGACAGACTTGTTTCAGAATCCCCAAAAGAATGACACAAATAGATTAACATCTCTTACATTAACCATTTTCAATTGGTGGCAAAATGTTATTTCAGTCTTAATATCTTTGCAAAAATGGTCTCAAGGTAGCTCCACAAATTACAGCACTTAGCAGAGCATGTAATGATACATCAAATTATTTTTCTGCGAATAGTTACTCAGAAGCATCTTGGAAGTTAAATGGAAGTACAGTTGAACTAATTCATGTATTAAACTATGGTTGACCCTTAAACAACTTCAGAGGGTTAATCCAAGTATAATTTATTGTCACCCTCCATATCCATGGTTCCTCTGCATCTGGGGATTTAACGAACCAGAAGCTATAGTACTGTAATATTACTGTTGAAAAATATCCATGTATAAGTGGATCTTCACAGTTCAAACCTGTGTTGTTTAAGGATCAACTGTACAGAGTAGATAAATCAGGTAGCTTAAATTTCCATTTGGAGAAATTGTCGCCTATTTTTTTTTTAAACCTATCATTCTTTCATATTTTCACTTTATTTGAAATAAATTCCTGAGTTAAAATAATAGCAAAGAAATAAGTGTTTCTATTTTATTAAAACAAAAACAAAACAAAACAAAAGGTTTTAATGCATTTCTCAAGTCAGTTCTATTTGGTAATAATATAGCTGAGAAGGAGTTTGGCCTTGCTGACTTTCAGCTCTGTTCTTCACCACTGGGTCAAGCTGTCCTGTCCTGGTGCCCACAGTTCAAAGACCCTTAAATATGTATTTACCCGATAAATCATATTTGCTGAAGAGGTTATACTGTAGCAATTTCCCCTCCTTTGTGAAATTTCTTCAGTGATGTCTTAACAAGAAGGAAAAAAGTTGGAATTTTCATCCTCTATACATAAATTTCAGGTCCAACTCTAGATCCAAAAATCATCAGATTAACCCCATTTTCACACCACTTGTGTTCTTTTGAAGGTATAAAGCCTTGGCTTTCCAGTTGAATTTCCTTCTACACCCAATAAAGAGAAACTACCTAGTAATAAATTTTGTACTTTTGATGGGATATTTAATTGGTTTGAATCATAGATTCAGTGATATTTAGTCCTCAGTTTAGAGTGTAGGATACATTCTCAGCTTTTTGAAAAAGTCTTGGAAATGGAGCTACTTAAGCTCAATAGCTCCCCTTAGTGGTATCTTGCAAGAAATTCACCAAGAAGCAGCTTTTATAAAGACTTGGACACAGATATTTCTAAACATCTGGAAAACTGTGAACTGATATTCATAATTTGAATAATTCTCAATAACTAAATTATATTTGTGATTTTAAGGAGAACAACTCTTATTTATAACCACATTATATTTAAAAGGGTGATTGAGCATTTTCTGTGGTTTTTTTACTTGGAACTTAAAATATGTTATATGTAATTTAGGAAATATAATTCAGGATCATTTCCTTCTCTCTTTGTTCTTTTTAATATATTTATTCTTTTCAGTTCATATTTCCTTGATATATTTTAAAAAGACTATCTGCAACTAATTTTTGTTTGTATCTAGGTGTCTATTCCAAATGTACCTAATCAGAAAACTTGACTTAAAAATTAGTAGCTACAGTAAGTCAAAAAACATATTTGATATCCATGGGAAAAAAATATAAGAAAAGAAATGATAAGCCATGTGATATGAAATAAACTTTTTGAGAGTATATGTTTAAGGAAATTGGATCTTCTGTTGATCTACAGCTATGGTTCTTAAATGAAGCTGCACATAAGAATAAACTGGAGGTGAACATGTTTTTAACTGTAGGTTCCTGGGCCCATCATGAAAACTACTGAATCATGATCTCCAGGAGTGGCACTAGGAATCTGTATTCTTCAGAGTCATCTGCGCTTGGAAACCTGGTCTGCAGAAGGCCCTAGGGGGTGTTTACATAAATGGCTATATACTCTTGTATTAATAGAAAGTAACTTCAGAATCTCAAAAATGTCAATCACCTACTCAATTATGTGACACTGCCTTGCAACAAAATCTTAAATAATACGTGGCTATATGGTCTTCACATAGACTTTAGCTACTCTTTTAAAAGTTAAGGCTCAAAAATAAATACCAGTCATCACCAATACTCACTTTATGGGTTCTTATTACTTATAGAAGTGTTTCTGAAATAGAAAATAAGGTCACATGTTAAACTAGTCACAGAAACACCCAAACTCTGCTTTACTCTCAGATTCTGATACTTGCCCTTCTCCAGTTTTCAGTACCACTGGTCCTCAGGACAAACTCCCCAAATGGCAATCAAGTCCTGTCTATTGTTCCAGCTTCTCTGGGTAATATACTGTATATAAACTCTGATCAAACCAAGGAAGTCTACTTCAGTTCCCCAGGTTCACCATGTCCTTGCATGCCTTCATGCCATCGACATATTGTTCTCTGCCTACCATGCCCTTTTCCCCTCTTCAGCCTGGCAAACTCTCACCAGTTCTTTAAAGCTCAGCTCAAACATCACCCCATCTGGGGAATCTTTTTCGATCTCCATTGGCAGAGTTCAATGCTTTTCTTGCTCTGCAACCAGTAGATCTTGTGCATGCTTCTAATTTTGCATTAGTGTGTGACTATATTTATTGTGTCTGTCTCTATATCTCACTTGTATCCCCAGGTTTTAGCCCATTCTTTGGCATGGGATAGAGGTTTAATTTGTGTTTGTGTAATGAGTTATTAACATTCGCTTTCATTTCTCCCATGGTTAATGTGTGCCATGCACTATGCTAAGTGTTTTACAAGCATCTCACGCAATCCTTAAAAAGTTTAGCAAGTAGTAATGATTATCCACATTTTAAATATCAGACAATTAATCCCGAGAGATATCCACAACTTGCCAAAAGTCACACAAATAGCTGGTGGCAGACCTAGAATTTGAACACCATGTTTTTTTGACTCTAAAGACAGTGTTCTTTTTTTTTAAATTTAATTTTATTTTTTCTTATACAGCAGGTTCTTATTAGTTATCTGTTTTATACATATTAGTGTATATATGTCAATCCCAATCTCCCAATTCATCCCACCACCACCACCCCTGCCTCCCACTTTCCCCCCTTGGTGCCCATACATTTGTTCTCTACATATGTAAGACAGTGTTCTTAAACATTACATTTCTATGCAAAGGCTCAGATTGTACTTGATTGCTAATAGCAATTTCTTTTTGATGGTTTCTATGCAAAGTCCGCCCATGAGGGTGGAACATCGAGGGAAGATGAACATTCTTTTAATCATTGGAACACCCTACAACACAATTCTGGTGCGCGTGTGTGTGTGCACACACATAGTCAATGAATGACAAAATACAAACATATATATGTAAGATTGTGATAACTGGAATGCTTAGTTTGCATAATTACCCAAAAAAGTATAAAAATAACTATTGACCACATCAGTGAAAAGTCACCAGAGTAGAAAAAGAAATCCTCTTTAATGAAAACCTTACCAAATTTCCCAAATTGCATGTGATTTTTTAATGGACTAGAGCCACTCTTCTGCATTTTTATTTCTTGGACAAGAGGAAAATATATTACTTACGCAAAAGGGTAGTTAGCATTTCCAACCACTAACACATGGCCTGTAAAAAGTAATAATCACATTTTTCTATTGTGCAATAGCCCTCTGTTGGGCAACAACAATGTACAATGTGCTAGTTTCCTGTTACTTTAGGAGAACCTCCCCTTTCACTCACCGCCCAGACTAAATAGTTATTCCTTGGATAATAAAACTATGATACTGGGTTTCAAGCTATTTCCAAGAATGTTTCTGCCCATATTAAGAAATAATCATATCAGTTTGCTAATAAGCAGAAATGCACTGTAAGTTGAGTACATTGTCACATGTAGCTAGAAAACATATAAATCAATCTCTGACCAAGAAAGAAACAATATATTTTTTACATGTCCAAAACTTTATGGTTGGGATCACAGCTGTAAGATGTTGGACCATCATCAAGAGAACAATGTTAAACACTGAACTTTTGGATGATTTCCATAAAAATAACATTTTGTTTGGGGTCAGTAGTTTTTATGGGACTTTGGAATGATTTTCACTGACAATATTTTTAGAGTTGAGCTTGAACACCTCCAAAATGCTCTTCAGAATGGAAATATTATGTAATCTAACCTTTGCAGCCATGTCCTTCAGAAAATCAAGCATACATCATAAAAACCAGCATTGCTCTCTTTCAGTTCATGCAGATTTGTGAAAACTAAATTATGGTACATATTCAAGACAGTAAATTAACTGTTCAGTTTTCTCTATTTAGTTACTAAGTTTATGTCAGCTCTTCAAATGTGTAAAGCCAGCATAAAAAAAAAAAAAAAAAAACACCCTGAATTTCTTCTGTAGAAATCTTATCAATCCAGCAATATTCTTTTAAGTGAAAAGAATAATGGAATTGGTGAATCAATATACAACTAGTCAACCCTAGACATACAGTCAACCCTAATATTGTTTGCTCATCTCTACATATCCAAAATAATTTGACTGATATTTACTTTACGTGGTCTGTGTTCTCATTTTTGTTAACTGTCCTTTTAGAGTCCAAAATCTGGAGGTGTGTTATGTTGAGCCCAACAAGACAAGTTTTCATAAAGTAACTGGAAGGTTTTGTAAATATAGTCTCAGGCAAAGCTAGCTGCGGCATAAAATCCGAGGAGACTGTGTTGGCCAAGTTTACGAATGCAGTATTAATATTGGTTCCTAGAATTCCATAACCAGAGCTCAAGAAAAGGAAAGCCAAACCACTGAATTCAATATTTGCAGCCTATTTCAGGACGTGAAAATATTTTGGTTCTGTCATGCAAATAATTTATCCAAAATACTTTTGTCCAAAGTGACTTTTTGTAGACCAAAACTAATTTCAGATTTTACATGGCTCAGTGTGTAGGGATATACCCAATCAGAATTTCTCCCACACCAAGGAGTAGTTTGTTCCTAGTTTTCATTTACTATATTGATTTGAATCAGTAATTTTTCACTGGGATACATGTATGAATGGAGGTTACTAAAACCATGGCCTTGAAATTATTTTACACTGTAGGTTGTATATGTAAAATGTTAACGTGATAATAAAATATTTAGTTAATTCACTAATTTGAAATTTTAAAAAACGATTCATCTAATTTGGTTCCAGACTCATGCATTTTGATCAAATTACTCTCTTCTAAAACTGTTAACAGTTCTGCAAGTCCAACAGAATAAAATCCATTTCTTCACCCTGGCTCCAGTCTTTCTTGCAATATGCTTTTCTGCATCAAAACCTTTAAAGTCGTGTTGATTCCACTTTTCAAAATGCCTCAGAGTGTGAATCTGAATAAATCTGTGCTTCAAACCCAGTTCAAGGTCAAGGTCCTCCATGGAATCCAGTATATTCCAATAAATATCTACTCTTTTGGTTGATAGAGACACAAAGTCCCTGCCCTGGTAGCTAATACCATAGGGTTATCGATAAGTTATAGACACAGCTACCCCAGCATGTAGAGAATTTGTGATGGAAATTAATTTCAACATATAAATACTTGCATTAAAATATAGTTATCCTGGTATTCCTCATGAACCTTTATTTACATATTTTTATGCAAATTAATTCTCTTTTAGTAGATGGCATGTAGATATATCAGCATATTGCAAGTATGTAACCGCTACTTGGACAATTTTGAAAACAAAATAGTGCCTTATGTAGGAGCCAGATAACGTATAGACATTAATAAATTTCTTAGATGGCAAGAAATCTATTCAATAATTTCTATTAAATATCCATAAATAGCTATCACGTAAAATAATATTCATATCAAACTTATAGCAATAGAACCATCTGGAATTCAGAACTATCATATATTAATTGCTTCATTATATGTTGTATGTGTTTCATGTTTACATTGCTTGAAATATAGCACAGCCTTCATAAAGACTAGTTGAATGAATGATTTAAATAGTAGATATTTGGTATCTGTGGGCATGGTATGCAACCTAAGAGAAATTCAACTAGTTTTTAAAAACTTAGAATAACCAAATAGAACATGATTGAATGTTTTTTTTAAGGTGTATCCTTTCATTTCAGGAAAAAAAGGAAGGGAGAGAAAAAGAAAAAAACTTAATAAAGAAGAAAGTAAGGATGCAATACCTGATAACAAAGGTCTGGAGCCCAGCAGAGAAACTCCAAAGCAACGAGAAAACAAAGACAAACAGCAGCAGAAGAAGCGAAAGGTCCAAGATAAACAACAGAAATCGGTATCAGTCAGCACTGTACACTAGAGAGTCCCATGAGATTGTTGTAAACTTGTGATGCTGCTATCTCCACCAGATGCCCAGGACAGGTGCTCTAGCCATTAGGACCACAAATGGACAAAGTGTCAGTTACTGCTCAGTCTAAACAACATTCCAGATAGTTGCTATATTCTTCATACAAGCATAGTTAACAACAAAGAGCCGGAAGTTCAAAGAAGGGATGTTTTTGAATGGTTATCTTACGTGCTTCTGTGCATTTTTAAGAGACAAGAAATTTTGTACATAATCATCAATAGGCTATAAGATGTAACAACATAATGATGACATCTGGAGAAGCAACATCTTTTTCCTATAAAAGTATTTTTTTGAGCTATTTGTTTAACGAAGCAAATGATAGTTCTGCAAATTCAAAGATGTGGTATCCCTTCAAAAAAACAGGAGATCAGAAGAGAGAAACATCTTTCAAAGGACAGTGTTGTTTTGTGCAGGAAATCTAGAGAGTGCTCAGATATTAGGGCCTGGCATTTGGAATCATAGGAATTATCACCACAGAAACAACTGTTTTAAGCTTGGTTCTCTTGCCCTCATTTGTCCTTCTGCAAGAAGCATGAGAGTGCACATATTTACAGAATTAAATATACTGTATGGGATTGGCAAAATGTGGAAGAAACCATAGAGTTGGAGATGACTTTTGTGCTTTCCAGAACTGTGAAGGGTTGTGATTACCTGGAACAGGTCTCCAGTCTATGTCAGCACTGTGTGGTTCAGTCTCTGCTACCCCTTGGGTTATGTAAGTCTGTAAACATGTACCTGTAAGTTACTTCCAAAAACAAATCGTACTTATTAGAAGGAAATTCTGATTTCATAGAAAACGAAAACTAGAGCAAGGAAAATATAACATGTTTGCAAAGTCATGTGTTTTCTTTCTCTCTCAACGGAGGGGGGGTGGGGGTGGGGAGCAATCTTATTACCTGCTTAATGGTCCACCTGGAACTGAAAGGGACACTACTTCCTAACAAAGTGTATCTAATGGGGGGAAAAGCCACCACAATAAATATATTTGTTGACAGTTTTTAAAGCTTTGTTCATTTTGGTTTTTTAGAAAATTGTTACTCTTAGAGACTCCTGAATTAGGGAAGAGGATTCTGTGTCCTATGTAATTCAGAACATAGTACATTTCTCAGTGTTTGCTTTTGGAATCCACTGTTATCTGAGCCATTGGAGATTTACTTACAAGGTATTAGGAGATATTTATTCAATTTTTTTCTTATTTTGATCAAAAAATTCTAGTTATAGGTGCAGGGGCCTCCCTAAATGATTTCACTACTCCCCCTTCATTGATTCACAGTTAGCATCTTTTCTTGTGTGTCAGCTCCTCCTGCATCTTGAACATTTGGCCTTTTCTTCTCCATATTTTCTAAGTCTGTGGATCTCTTTTGGGGACTGAAGTCACCCTAGCTGGAGGCCTCACCAGTATTTCAGAGAGGACACAGCCAGCCCAGGGCAGAAGGAGGCATGTGCCACAGAATCTCATGACCCACCATAACCTTCCTGTCGTCATGGAAGGACACACAACTTACCTGTCCACCAGGCTTCCTAGCCCTCTAAAGATCAGTGCTTTCTGAAGAGCTGGCAATGAATCTGGCTTCTGGCTGCTTATTTCTGGTCATTCTTTCTCCACCAGCTGTACTGTTCATATGGACTATTTGGCTTAATTCTCTTTTCCTCTTCCAAGATATAAAATTTTTGAATGATGTGTTCCTGTTTCTTACTCTGGTGTTTTCTTTTCTTGTCCACATGAGATGTGTTTCAACTAACTAGATATATTCCCAATGTATAAAAATAATTCTATCTTTACCTATAATTTATGTCACTAAGGAGAAACAAATATTTTCCTACTGACCTATATTAGGTGGAAGTATATTCCCATCTTCAAGAACTTTGGGGTGGGGCTTCCCTGGTGGCGCAGTGCTTGAGAGTCCGCCTGCCGATGCAGG
>NW_006773042.1:358252-372912 GCF_000442215.2 Lipotes vexillifer | reverse complement strand
CAAAAAAAAAAAAAAAAAAAAAAAAAGAACTTTGGGGTGGTCTCTATCACCATCTTTGTCCTCGATCTTATGTAGTCAAGCATACGTGGCCAAGTTATTTTTGTGTATTTTCTATGTTTACCATTGTCTTCATTCTTTCAACAAGCAATTACTGGGAAGGTCTATGCCTGCATATGCAGTACTGGGATAAAGGTTAAATAAACTAGGACACAACAATTGTGGCAGATGACTATCATGTCTTCCCAAGTGTTTTGACTCGACTTTTACCCTGTGGTCCCCCAGACAATGGCAGATAATCTAAATCCTTGAAGCAGCATGTAATTACAGGTAGAAATATTACAAAGGAAAAAGAAATGAAAACTAGCATTAATGGTCACACTTTGGGGAAATATAAGTGAAGACAAAGATAACATCAATTTTAGCTGCAATTCTCAGTCCACACGTAATAGATCTTTAGGCACATGGAATCATTATCATCTTCAAACTAGCAGCCTACTCAACTTTGAGCAAAATCTCCTGTTTAACTTCTGGTAAAATTCCTGCACTAGTCACTGAAGGCATTAACTTTCTGCTCTGATTCTGTCTCTAAGATCTGGTAAACTGTTAATGGTAACAGATGGCTGGTAAATTCTTGATACAAAGAAAATCGAGGGAGTGCAGCAACGGAAATCTGTGTCTGATCCACACTCCTATTCTAGTCTCCAGATTCTACTTTATAATAGAGAGGAGGTCTCTCTTCTATCCAGTCATAGGTGTTAACCACTGACAAGTTACTTAACTGCTCTGGGTCCCCATTTCTTATGTGCAGCATGAAAGAGGTAGACTAGAGATGATCATTGGCAGGGAAGCATGTGACCTTTCTGTTAGTTCAGGGTGCTATCCCTAATGACTCTGCATTAGTGACAGTGTTCTTTGGGTTCCCCAACCCTGCTTTTCCAAAAAGTGGGAATGTGTAGGCTCTTAGATGAGAATTAAAAGGTTCCCTACTCAATATAATAATTATTCTATATATAAATAAATATCAATAAAAATAATTCCACAAGCCACAAGCATAAATCAATTTTGTCTTGATTAATATATGATAGTATCCATATAGGTACACACAAGTAATAATTTCAAGGAATAAGTATATATGTGAGAATCATGGAAATGAAATGAATAATAGGAACCAAAATGTAAAAACCAGTTTTATCTTGGATCTTCTTAAAATTAAGAAATCACCTATTCTTTAAAGTATGCATTTTTTATAAATGGACATGAAGATACTATGTCTTTCTCATAAATATATTTTAATAGAAGAACTGACTGCACTCTATCTCAGTCAGACTGAAACTATTTCTGGGCAAAGTAGTTGGGGACAAGGCCTCTTTCTAAGGCTGATTTGTTACTTCTTGTAACACAGAGTTGGTCTGGAAGCCAATATAAATTTACCCTCCACTGAAAGAGTAAGATTACATAAAGCTGGTGGTTGGATCAAATGAGACTGTTCCTGTTGCAGACAATGACATTTCATCTCACTAACTTAGTAGTATTAACATTTTTTATTATATTCCTACTTCTAGATTAATTAGAAAAAGAAACAAAACCTAAAAATTGTACCTCCTTTGTGCTAGCCACTTACCCTTTGACTAAGTTACATCATGTAATTATCCCTAAAGCCCTCTGAGCAGGTTATTGATATCTTTGTTTTTAAATTGAGGAAACTGAGGCCCAGCGAAGCACCCAAAGTCACAGAACCAGCAACCAGTATGCCTGGAAGTCACTCCAGCTCTGCCCCTGCTCCTTCCCCTACCTCATAGCTCTTAAAATCTTATTTATTCTTAGCTCCAAAAATGTCCATGAACACATTATGGGAGTATTTTCTTGTGATCTGAACTAATATCTCATAAAGAAGAAGCTGAGAAGTCAAATCACAGGGGCCTTAACCCAGGGTAAGACTCAACTCTGAATCTGAACTCAAATGTGACTACATATGTGAGTGTGAGTGTGAGAGTGTGTGTGTCTGTCAGAGGGCCTGTAGGCTAGCTAGTAGGAGAGTTGATGGGAAAAGGAAAAGTGATAATTATGTTCCATCAGTAAAAGACCAACATTCAGACAAAAAGGGAACAGCAAGTGTGGCTCCTTGGGAAAGTCCTGGATTTCTATAGCTCTTCATGACTGTGGAATGACTCACAATTCAGTTCTCTTTCAGTGTAAGCAGAATATTGGTCAGCTCTATCATCCTTTCCCTGAGTCCTTGTTCAGAGTTGAAATAATACAGGAAGAAACATAAACAGGTCTTTTTCACTACTGGAATTGCCAAAACAACTTATTCAGATAATGCCTCACTTTCTCCCAGCTACATCAGACATTCAGTATCAATATTTCAATTGTCACATACTTTTTCTTGTCCATCCTGTCTCTCAAATGTAGCATGTCCATCATATAAACAGGTTTTAAAAAATGAAGGAAAGAAAGAAGAAATGGATGGAGGAAAGGAAAGGGGGAGGCAAAAAAATAGTAAACACAACTTTATTCATAGTTCTCAAAATATAGTTGTAAGAGAACCTCAACTAATAAGAATATTCCATTAGCTGGAAAATTGGCAACATGATAATTTCAGAAGACAGAATTACATGACCATAAAACAATCTGATATATAAACAGTTTGAGAAAATATCTTACACTTTTATATCTGCATTGATGCAATGAAAAATACTGTTCAAAATGATGTTGAGACAATCCAAGATATTGAATCATCTACTAAAGATTAAGTTTTACTTATAAAAATAGAAAATTAGTAAATACGTATTAGAAAAGTTTTTAAAGAAAAGTGAATAATAACTTTAATGACAAAAGATTTCTGGCTAACTGAGGTTTAACTGGTATGCTAGCTTTTATACTATTAATACCAGTTACTATTTTAGTTATCGCTATCAAATTTCCATCACGAATAGATTTTAAGCAAGAGAGAGTTTTGTTCAACCAACTCAACAACCTGTTAAAAATGTTACAGGGGCACCTACTTTTATAATAAAATCTGAAATAATACAATACATTTATAAGTGCTTTGAAATTATAAAGCATGATAAATATATACACCACTATTGTTGCTAGCTAGTCACTAACTAAAGCAACACATTGCCTTTTCTTTCTCCATTCCTCACACTGTTGATCCCACTGGAGAGTCTATTCTTAGAGGAAATTATCCGTATCACTCCCAAGAAGGGATTAATAAAAGCACAGGGCTTCCCTGGTGGCGCTGTGGTTGAGGGTCCACCTGCCGATGCAGGGGACGCAGGTTCGTGCCCCGATCCGGGAGGATCCCACATGCCGCGGAGCGGCTGGGCCCGTGAGCCATGGCTGCTGGGCCTGTGTGTCCGGAGCCTGTGCTCCGCGGCGGGAGAGGCCACAGCAGTGAGAGGCCCGCGTATCACAAAAAAATTAAAAAAAATAAAAGCACAAATTCCTGAGTTGACCCCATGTTTGAGAATTCAGCATGCAGTTTTTCCTTCTGGCTTATTTTTCTGTAGCTGCTGTCAGTGGAGGTACATCAAAGGTGGGGCAGGAAACACCAATTCACTTTGTAAATTTTGTGGTAGCCAAATACAATAACATAAGCTACCACTAAATATTGATTTTATACCAGACACATTTTTGAGCCAGTTGATGCTACCATGTGTGCTCTCTGTTCCCGGACCAACCATGCACACTCTTGGTGAGTCCCAACATCCCAAGAGGTAGAAAGTTCTCTAACAGATCAGTCAACCATCTGGCCATGACAGTCTCAAGGTTTAAAAAAAAGAAAATAAAAGAAAGCTTAAGATCCCAAAAGAATGGGGACCCTTAGCTACTCAGTGACAACCATGTACTGCCTCACCCCCCTCTCCCAGAATGCTATACAAAAAAAAAAAAGGCCACATTCCTAGCCTTGGGGCATGGATACTGGGGTCTCCATGATGGCAAAACCAATCATCCTAGCCAGTAGCCTCTTTCCTTGCTTTGGTCCTGTACTTTGCTTGGTTATGTTTTTTTGGTTGGCTAGTTTGAGAGGCAAAAAATGATTTTTAAATCATTAAGTAGTGATGATTTAATGACTTGATTTACAAAATTAATCTCGGAATAAGTTGGAGGAGAAATAATTTAGTAAGTTCCTCTACTCAATATAAAACTAAGACATTATTTTACACTTCTTAAAGAAGTAGTTTAATAAAATCAAAACAAGGAACCCAGAAAAACAAAAATAAAAACACTAGGTATTTAATATCCAAGGGGTTTTCCTCATGTGGTAACTATTTAGAAGCAGATCCTATTTATCACTAAGTTTGCCCCTACTGATCTTTTTCCCATAACCATTAAGAAACGGTTATGACTCATTTTAGGAACACACCAAATACTACAGGAAAATAGATTATAGTTTTATCCAAACCAGCAGTAAGAATAATTTATGAATCCGAAAAGTCATAGACAAGCAGTCAGTTTAGGAAAGTGGGTCATTTTCATGCAAATGAGTCCTAACTTTCTTGATTGCCATCTTAGTCTCCTTTTAAATGTTGAAGTTTTTAGGGTGGGAGGGGGGAAAATGAATTATTGTGGTAAACCAATATTTCCGCTCGTTGACTGTGGAATATTTAAAGCATAGCTTAGTATGCAACATGTGAAAGGAAGGGTCAAGAAAATAGAGCTTAATTTGTATCCATATGATCCAATCAAATGCGAAATGCTACGATTTATAGAAAGGAAGAGATCATTAGAATGTGCTGCTCCAGGTCTCCAGATTTTTTAAATTTATTATGAAAATTGTCCTTTCCACAATCATCAAAATAGATTGTTTGGTCACAGCCATTCCTGCAGGCCAAAGCAATTTGAAATTCAGGGCCACTATCAATTTCCTTGCCTCTACTCTTTCCACCACCCCGCGCTTAACAACCAGTCAATTAGATAATAAATAAATTAAGACTAAATTAACAAAGAATAATTAAAAATTAATAAGTTTAAAGAAAAATTACTGTAGAAAAGCATCAATTGTTTCAGGTTTAATATAGTCACTATGGGACAGTAATATAAAACTAGTCAGTAGATGTACTTCCTGTCTGTCTTAGTCCATTTGGACTGCTATAACAAAATAGCAGAGCCTAGTAGCTTATAGATAACAGTTTTGGAGGCTAGAAGTTCAAGGTGAAGGCCCTGGCAGATTTCGTGTCTAGTGAGGGCCCGCTTTGTGGTTAATAGATGGAAACTTCTTGTTGGGTCCTCACATGGTGCAACAAGCTAGGGATCTTTCTGGAGCCTCTTTTACAAGGGCACTAATCCCAATCATGAGGGCTCCACCCACATGACCTAATAACCCTATCTCCTAATACCATTACAACAGGCATTAGGATTTCAAAATATGAATTTGGAGGGGGACACATTCAGACTATAGCACTAATTAGGTATCATTTAAATGAATAAATAGTCAAATGATAGATTCCACCATCCTTATTGCATTGCTAATTAGCAACAGTGCTTTGAGGGGCCAATAGAGCTACCCAGTTAGATTTAGTATTTCCACGTGTATAGGTTACATATTCTCTTAAAATTTTCTGTCAGGTCTCCAGGTAGAGGTTAAAGCCTTATATTATTTTGTAATAATTGCTCTATAATCCGTGGCATCTATAGTAAATAGTAATGTTTTCCAGCCCGTAAAAATGATAAGAAAACATATTATTGCTTTTGTAGTTATATAACTTTATAAGTTTTGATACAAAAAAAAGAGAAACTTTGAAAATACAGAACTCTAACTTTGCAAAGGAAGTGATTTAATTATCAGTTTGAAGGAAAAGTCTTTAGCTATGAAAATAAGACTGAACTACCGAACTAGCTAGCAAAACTAAGCACTATCCAAGCAGTGCTTCAAAAGATTGAAAAAAATAAAATAAACCTTTGAGTAGCATTTCAAATGGAGAAGTAGGTATGTGTAAGATTATTTTGGACCCTCAGAGAAAAGTAGCATATTGTCCTGCTTTTCCTTGTGTCACTTAAAACACTATGCAAAACTCAAATATTAAGTTAAAAGTGGATTGAGAAGACAAATTCATTCCCAAATCACTTCTTAAAGCCTGGAAAGAAAAATAATGCTAAAGTAGAAGAAAATAATTAAAAGTGGAATCCCCTGTACATTCTAATTTGCAAGATGAAACTTCAGTTTTACTACAAAGTGCTGCATTATGGTTCTAAAGACACCTCACCAGCCCTAATCCATAACTGACCTCAGTGCTTCTCCAGCCTTCATCGGATACCACATTCCCAGCTTCTACTTTGCACGGCGTCCAACCTGCACTGCCAGACACTCAGTGCTAGATTTCCCAATAGAAAGTCTAAGGGATTCGCAAAGCAGAGGTAAAGAAAAGCAATCTTTGAAAAAAAATTGCTGTTTTATATTGCAAAACAATTTTTGAAGGAGAAATGCTGTTCAATATTACCGAAGTGGCTGTGAAGTAGTCACAGTGAGAAAAATGAGAACTTTGTTGAGCTTTCTCACCCCTGTTTTACAGTTTAATATTGCTTTACTTTGCAACACATAAAGGAAAGGAATGACAGCATCGTTCAGCACAGGAAGCCTCCACAACCTTGATCCAGCCCGACTGCAGAGTCGTAACCACCTGCTGCCCACCGTCCTCCATACCTCCCTGGTCCTAAGCCTTGTTTGAGAAGCACCAGTGATGCTATCCAAACACGAGGAACTGCTCTCCATCCTGGGCGCCTTGGAAAAATCTCCAGCTATTCTAGTTTCAACCTGGACAGGAGCCAGATTTGTAAGCAAGTGCTCGAAGTCCCAGTCACCCCTTCTGCCTTGTGTTTCTTTCATTTCCTGTGCAGGGTAACTGGTCCAGAAGCTCAGCTTTTCCTCCCAGGATGAATCATGTAAAACCTTACAGGACTGGAAAAAATAAGGAAAAGAAAGAAAAAATGGAAAAGAAAATTCCAGAGTCCCCATAATGAAAGAACATGAGAGGAATGAGAGAGAACATACTAGAGGTTACCAGACGCCCCCATTCTTTCTAGTGCTGGGTAGCTTTAACCCGCACCTGTGTCGATTGTCTTTACTTCAAGAAGCTGTCTCTCTATAAATAAACTGACCAATGTATCTTTAAAACACAAACAGCTTGGACTGTAAAAATAAACTTTGCAAAATAAATACCAAATAACATCTGGAGGCACAGCTTTGGAGGGGATGGGGTGAGAGAGAGTGCTGACTTTTCTTAGTTCTATTACTAAAGTATGGGCTTCATTTTTTAAACTTAGGACATGCTTTCCATTATTAACCAAACACAAACCAAAATGTACTAATTTTACTTTAAAATCCCAAATAATGTAATACTGTCTGTAATTATGTCTTTGAGCTGATCTTAGTGATATTTTAACTCTCTTGTTTTCTACTATTTGAAACTAAGTGTTCAGTTACTAAGCCACTTCATTTAGATATGAAAATGGTTTGACTTTAGCTCTAATTATTATTGGTGGTGGTAGACAAGAAAAATACCCCCTTTTGCCTTGGGAAACTAAAATCTCCAATGTAATGTACTAGGAAGATGCAACATTTCCATCCTAAAAGAATACAATAGTTATTATTACATTAAATTATTTCTCCTTGCAATGACAAGCAAAAAGACCATGTTCCATCTGCTTCTCATATGCATCCAACTTGTGGGTAGTGATCCCATTCAGTTAATGTTTATAAAGACAGCAACTGGTCAGACACTCCTCATATGCAAGATAATTAAAAGGAATGCTTGAGTCTCTCCTACTGAATTTAAAGATTATTGTGTGGACACTTGCCCCAGAGTCACTTTGCTTATTTTGTGTAAAGCTCTCATAAAATTTTTGTAGGTGACATAGGCATTGTATGTCCAATGCCAAAGAAAAAAAACATTAGAAACTTCTGTAATTCTGTGAGTAAATTGTAAGACCTCCAAAAAATATATATCTTCACGCCTAATTTATAGTGAATAATAATAATCAGCTTAAATTATTCCGAACTTATATACCCTCAGTTATTTCTTCTTCCTAGTTCATAAATCTTGATTTTTTAAAAATAATGAAACAAACCTGTTCATTACTAGTGGGATAATAAATATTTCTCATTAGTCAAATAAATATGTAAGGATGTTTAATCTCACATAAGTGTTTTTTTAAAGTGCACTCATTTCTCTTTCCATAGGGACTAGAGTTTGGCAGAGGATGTTGCTGAGATATGGCCTGAGATATCATCTCATCTGCTAACAGTCTGCTCCTGATGACACATATTCTATTTTTCACATATGGCCTAAACTATACCAGCAAAATGGGGAACTCAGTTTTCCTATCTAAAAAAAAAGACCCCATTTGACTGCATCACGAAACACTCCAAATGCACTTCAGAAGAAACAGCCAAGATGAATAGTTAGATGGACTCGCTGGAGAACACTGGGCGACAAGTCATCAGACATTTCATTACTTTTCTTTTCTTTCTTTTTCTGATTAACCAAAATGCCAGTTTTAGGCAGGCTGCATAAAGGATGTTTTAAATTCCAGTCTCTTCTATCAGGAACTGTAAATGTTGGCAGTAGGTCAAATTTACCCAGGCTACAAGTTGTAATAAATTTAAAAGACTCTTCCTCAGTTTTGATGATTAACCATTTCCTCTCTTTCAACAAACAAAACTTCAGCAAACAAAAATAAAAAGGTATTCATATTGCAAGTTTCAAAAAGAGCATTTGCATTTCATTCTACAAGTTTTTAAATGTCACAAAGTAAAACATATTTAAGCAAAAACAAATATCCTATAGCTCCACAGAAGGGAAGAGGAAGTGCAAACATGGGGGGCACAGTGTTGGCCATTTTTCCATCTGTCTACCTCCACTGCCCCTTGACTGCCCTCTTCAGTGACTCCTGGCTCCTGTTTCTCTCCCGATCAATAGACGTCCATTTGTCGGCATCAAGAAACAATCCAAATGTGCTTCAGAAGAAAAAGCCAAGAAGAATAGTTAGATGGAATCATTGGCAAACACTAGGAAATAAGTCTGGGGTTACCTTGTTGAGTGAAAGTTAATGGAAAGGGCACAGTCTTTGGAGAGTGGAAGAGTTGCCATTAAATCCCTCCATCACAGACTAACTGTGCAATCCTGGAAAAATAATAATTTAAGTTCTTTCATTCTCATTATCCTCTTGTATAAAATGAATATATTATTCCAGACTATACAGAGTTGTTGTGAGGATTAAAGGAAGCAAAGTATATGGCTTGCAAAATAAATAAATGAATTAAAATAAAGTTTTAAAAAAGTATATGACTTGCCAGGCACATAGTGGGTACTCAGTAAGTTGTTGCTGTTATCGTAAGATCTTATATATGCTTTGTTTAAAATATTTAGAATTTCCAAATCACTCGAAACGGAAGTCCTTATATATACAGGCATGTTCTATTGCACCTTGCTTCACTGCAGTTCACAGATATTGCGTTTTCGGTTTTTTTTTTTTTGCGGTGGCCTCTCGCCGCTGTGGCCTCTCCCGCTGCGGAGCACAGGCTCTGGACGCGCAGGCTCAGCGGCCATGGCTCACGGGCCCAGCCGCTGCGCGGTATGTGGGGTCCTCCCGGACCGGGGCATGAACCCGTGTCCCCTGCATCGGCAGGCGGACTCTCAACCACTGTGCCACCAGGGAAGCCCAGATGTTGCATTTTTGACAAACAAGGTTTGTGGCAACCCTACTTTGTCAGATGATGGTTAGCATTTTTTAGTAATAAGATATTTTTGTTTTGTAGATATCAGCAATGTATTTCTAAATATTCTTTTCTTTTCTTTTTTTATTGAAGTATAGTTGATTTACAATGTGTTAGTTTCAGGGGTACAGCAAAGTGATTCAGTTATACGTATATATATATATCTATTATTTTTCAGACTTTTTCCTTTATAGGTTATTACAAAATATTGAGTACAGTTCCCTTTGCTATACAGTAGGTCCTTATTGGCTATCTATTTTATGTGTAGTAGTGTGTATACATTGATCCCAAACTCCTAATTCATCCCTCCCCCCTTTCTTCTTTGGTAATTGGTAATCATAAGTTTGTTTTCTGTGTCTGTGGGTCTATTTCTGTTTTGCATATAAGTACATTTGTATCTTTTTTTTTTTTTTTTTAGATTCCACATATAAGCAATATCATATGATACCTCTGTCTTGGTATCACAGTGCTTGTGTTCAAGTCACCCTTATTGTACTTAATAACAGCCCCGCAGCACAAGAGTAGTGATGCTGGCAATTCAGATACACCAAAGAGAAGCCGTAAAGTGCTTCCTTTAAGTGAAAAGGTGACAGTTCTCAATAAGGAAAGAAAAAAAATTGTATGCTGCGGTTGCTAACTTCTACGGTAAGAACAAATCTTCTACCTGTGAAATTGTGAAGAAGGAAAAAGAAATTCGTGTTAGTTTTGCTGTCACACCTCAAACTACAAAAGTTACAGGCACAGTGGGTAATAAGTGCTTAGTTAAGATAAAAAAGGCATTAAGTTTGCACAATAAGACATTCAGAGAGAAAGAGGGAATAATCACATTCATTTAACATTTATTACAGTATATTGTTACAATTGTTTGATTTTATTATGTTATTGTTTTTAATCTCTTACTGTGCCTAATTTATAGATTAAACTTTATCATAGGTATGTATGTATAGGAAAAAAACATAGTATATATAGGGTTTGGTACTATCTGCAGTTTCAGGCATCCCCTGTGAATAAGGGGAGACTACTGTAGTTCTTTGCCAGTGAAACAAGGTAGGAGAGAAGTGATGGAGTCATAGGCCACGAGAAGAGTCTGGCATAAAAGAGCATACATATGCTGTTTGCGGAAATCCAAGTAGCTTTTGTGTTCCCTGGCAAGAGATTTGGTGGGTGTGTGGGCAGGGAACAGGTGACAAATGGCCTTATAAGCTATGTGAAAGACTTAGGACTTTATCTTGAAAAGAGTGATGAGTCTGGGAAGGGTTGTAAGAAGGGCAATGGAATGATTCTATTTGGCTTACAAAGATACCTCTGGTGACAAAGAAAGGATGACCTTTTTAAAAGAATGAACAAAAGAAGACTCAGATGAGCAGCAGTTTTAAGTATGGGGTATAAAATTATATTACTGAACTCAAAAATAAATAGAGCCTGAATTAATGAAGAGAGAAAGGTGAAGGAGGGTAGGGAATAGATATCAAACATCATTGGAAAGTAGGAGCTACAAAATGCGGTGACCAGTAGGGAGAAGCTGGTGAGTGAAGTGAATCCCATGTTTCTCTTGGTGTGTCTGAGGATAGAGGTGTCACTACCCAGAGAACTGACCCCAGGTAAAAGTGGATTGCTTCTTTGCTTTGTTGATTTTGAGATGTGTGAGGCATTCAATGGGGATGAACTCAAGGGAGTCTGAAATACAGGTCTGTCTCATTAAAATGTATAAAATGTAGAAAATATCGAATTAGGAGTAATTATCAAATAAATAAACCAGAGGGCATGAGTGAGTGGATCTGAGCAGAATACCTTAAAAGAAAAGAAAAAAGATTGAACACACTCAGCAATATTTAAAGAGTGAGTAGAGAAAAGGGAAGTTATGAAGGGAACTGTGAAAGTCAGTCTGTGAGGTAAATAAAGAACAAAGAAAGTGACAACACAGAAACATTTAGGGGTGGAAATCAAAAGAAGCTGTGATAATATCAAACGCTACAACAAAATCAGTTAATCTAAAGGCCCCATGTTGCCAGGGTTTGCAAATCTGGTAATCTTTCAACTTGTTTCCTCAAAGTTGCACGGACAGAATTCAGATTCCAATGTGTTGAGAACAGAATGGGAAGTAGGGAACTGCAGACGTGGAAGCAAAGCAGTGGGGAAGCTCTCCTCTTGGTGGATGAGAGTAGGGCCCAGAGTAGGGCCCACACAGAGTCAAGTTATCTTTTACTTGGGTCTGCTTTCAAAGAAAGAAATTGGACTAGAGCATGTTCATCTGCTAAAGCAAAGGAGAAAAAGGATTTTCCTGGCTTAACAGACAAGGAGTACAATTATGCTAACCTGTAATAAAAGTAAAAGTGCAACCAAAGATACTGTAATAAGCATGGAGAACAAATAGCAATTTAAACAGTATTTCCATTTTAACATCCTCCCAACACATCTTCCAACTCTCTCTCAAATCCCCATATCACTTTGTAATTCTCAGCAAGATCTTTTTTTTTTGTCTTCTCCTTTGTCGCTTTTTCCACAAAAATGCATTCAGTAATGCTATTTCACCTTAACTGATTTTTCTATCCAAAATCAATCTATATCACTGCCCTCCTTAACACCCAGGTCAAGTTTCTCAACTTTTAGACAATATTGCTTACTCAACTTTTTGCCCAAAACTTGTATATACTATATTAATTTCTATTTTTTGTATGTTACTTTATAAATGAATTACAAGTAAAATCAAAAAAGGATGAGTCCTCTTAAAAATATAAAAGACTGCACAACTTAAAGTATAATAATAAAGTATAATATATTATTAGTATCACTTTAAGGATGCCATATCTCCTCTTCCATCAAATTGTAAGTCAGTGTTTGAATCATGAGTACAAGTCATTGACAAGAAGGAAAGCTGTTCAAGTCAACTTATCACTACCTAGTAGAAAATTTTTACAAAGAAAAGTTTAAACCTACTAGGTATAATATATAGTCTATGAAGCATAAATTTTTGGCTCTATATTTGCTTTCGTTTTTTCAAATACATGCAGCAGCAGTCCAATGTATGCAATCCTGTTTAATGAAACCAGTTATATTTTGTTGCAGTTTGTAACTCTGTCTTTCACATATTGGCACAGTTTCATCTATTCAATTAAAAATTAGATGTTTTACTCATGTGTTTAGTTGCTGATAGGAAGCATCTTGTGCTCAGCATATGCAGCAAAAAATCGGGCTAAATTGTCTCCATTAACTTATTTGATGTCTAGAAGCAGAAACCTAATGTAATGCTTATTGTATAGATCCAATGGTAAGTATAGAATTCTAGTTTTCTGCCCAATAGAAACTCAGATAGCCAGTAAAAATCACATATCTTCACAGTTCCTCCTAAATAAAAAAGAGAAAAACTTGCTTTCAAGTCAGATTTTAAGAATTTTCTTATATCTGTTGTACATTCTTTTGAAAAACAACATCAATTATGTTTTATCACCTCCTCAAAACAGCTCATTTTTAAAAATTACTTTATTTTCAAAACATATTTTCTTTTGCCTAAATAACAGGGCCTGCCCTGAGGAAAAAATGTAGATTCTGAAGACTACACCAAAGCATGCATTTATATCTAACAAAATTATAAAACTAATGTTAAGCTATTGACGCAGAAGCAAGAAGACGAGACATTACTTTCAGGGGAGACTGTACAGGCCACCGAGGAATTACCACAGCTCTCAGACATCAGGCTCTGCCTTACAAATCACACTTTTCCTTTCCTGTCATGTTTTATGGTGTAGGAGATTTTGGGGGTTTTTGTTTTGTCTTGTTTTTAGAGTTTATAAAGTAATAAATTAGGGAAATTTCAAACACTATCTTGAATTTCAACAGAGTTTCTCTGGATATTTTCATGAATAAATTTACAGAAGTGGCTACAATTAGATGGATCCATATCTAGCTGAGCAACGTTGTAGAAGGAATATTGGTAAAATTCTCTGTGTCAACCTGCAGTTTCTATGATGGTGCACCAAAGTCTTTGTCCTTCATCCTTTACTGTTATTTCATCTCAATAGGTTGGATGAAGCTAAAGAAATTTGAAAAAAATATATAAGGGAATGCTGGGAGAAATAACTGATGCTTTGGATGAGAAAATAAGAATTGTAAAACAGCCAAATAAACTGCTATGTCAGTCTGGCACCAAAATGATAAAATCGAGAAGAAAAGAAAGCATAGACCTACATTAAAGTACAACAAACTAAAAAGGAGCAAGGGAATTAATAGCCATTGGCGTGGAAAAAATCAACCCATAGAGGTTCTAGTTGACCACAAGCTTCATAGGGCTAAGAGTTTGATATGGTATGTAAAGGAGCTAATGAAGGATGGTACTGTGGACCAGCCATCCCTCAGGGCTGCAGCTATTTCCACCTCAAGGGCAGGTCCTGGGAATTAGCTAATCTGAGCGTCTGCACACCTGGACTAGAATGTCTTCAGAGACCCACAATAAAATCCCCTTATCAGTTAGCTTAGAATCTTGAAAAGTGACATTTCACTCATGTCCTCAAGCCCCTGCCTGTTCAAGTTCACTCCTGAGCTCTATGGGGAAATGGGAGGTCAACGAATCCCAGAACATAGGTGGGATTTTCTCAGGAGGGGAGAGGATTCAGGTTTGCCTGATTAAATACCAACTCTCTCTCTCTCTCCAGGCCACCCCTGTCTTTGAGAAAATTAGTCAAATTTCAGCTAAAGCAAAGAAATGGAGAGCTCAATTTATGAAGAATTTGGTAATATGTTGCATTCTAAGTATGGGGTTGGGAGAGATGAAAGGGAGGAGTGGATAATTCAGACTTGAAGCAACATAGATTATACAGAGAAAGGATCCAGTTTGGGGTAGGTGACCAAGGACAAGAGGGATGTGAATGAAGGAGGAAGAGCCAGAAAAATGAGATTTCCTGTTACTGCTTTTGTTTTGTTTTTTGGGTTTTTTTTTTTTTTTTTT
>NW_006773042.1:314662-357965 GCF_000442215.2 Lipotes vexillifer | reverse complement strand
CCCGTGTCCCCTGCATCGGCAGGCGGACTCTCAACCACTGCGCCACCAGGGAAGCCCCCCATCCATTTTTTCAAGTCAGAAATGGCATTCAACCTTCACATTTATCCAATGATTAAGTCCTCTCAATTTTTTTCTTAATGTTCCTTAAAGCCATAACTTTGTTATTATTATTACTCCATGATTACTGTCAAACACTGGCCTTCCATGTGGTTTTCTACAAGATGTTCCTCATCATTTCTGCTGAAACTCACTGGAGCCATATTCAAATAAATATTGCTATTTATCCTTTCTTACTTTTATAAGTAAGTACTTATGGGCCCCTTTGCCCAGAAGACTCTGGAGAGTCTCATCGTGTGAGAGACTTCCCTTCTCATGCAACCCTGTCCAAGCACTGCCTAATAAAGCTTGCCCTGTGTTACTGTCTCTTGTGAACATATATTTTTCGCGCTAAATTCATCTAACCTGGGCAATGGCCATATTATACTTCTTTCAGGATAAAACCCAATATTTTTAGCAGAGCATATCAGAGAACTCACCATCTGGTCTATTTCTCCAGCCTCACTTCTTGCAGATACTCTTCTTTGTACCTGCTACAATCCAACAGTACCTTATTAATTGCATTTCCTCTAATGACTGTATTCTGTCTCGTGTTGGTTCTATGATAAGTTCTTTATTGGGATAATAAAATAATACCCAAATATCAGTAGAAAAATTTAAATCAACCAAGGTTAATAAAAGGTTAGTTAACTGTTTATGCTGTATTCTTCAGAGGCTCAACAATCATTCATTTATTCCTTCAACAAATATTTAGCACATATGTACTCTGTGCTTGGCATTCTTCTAGGTACTCAAGGTAGATCAGTGAATAAAATGGACACACACACACCAATACCTGTGAAGCTTCACTCCAGAGGGGGATAGGGTAAGTTGGCAATTTTAAATAGATTTCAGAGATTTCAGGGCGGAGACACGTGAATGAGTTTGGGATTTTACTCTAGGATGAATGGGGAGCCAATGAGGGAGTGAGCAGAGACGTGCCATGATCTGACCAAAATTTCAACAGAATAACTCTAGCTTCTAGGTTAAGAATAGATTTAGAGGATAAGGAACAAGGGAAGCAGCTGAGAAAAGATGGTGTCCTAGAATAGGGTGATACCAATGGAGCTGGTGATAGAAGGACAGATTCTAGAGTATTTTGAAAACAGAGCTACCAGATTTGCTCATAGGTTATAAGTAGGGTGTGAAAGAAACAAAGGAGTTAAGAATGACTCCAATATGTTTTGGACTCAGCAACTAGAAAGATGAAGTGGCCATTAACTGTGATAGGGAAGACTTTAGGTAAGGTCTTAGCATTTATTCTTTCTCTTCAAGCTTAACCTTTCTCCTCAATGAACAGTAATTGTTATTGTGTACCAAAGCTTTGAAAACATACCTTGATCCCTGGAGAAAAAATAATCCAAACCAAGCATCTCAAATTATACAGTGAAATAATTACAAGTTGGGTGGATCAGTGCGTTCTAGATACTCTGATATTCCATATGGTCTAAAGCACAGTACAATCCAAATTGCATCCATAATAATGAGTCACAAACAGGAACTGTTTAAGACTTGGAAAAAATAAAATATAAATACCAGAGTGGATTTTGAGATTTATTGTGAAAAATCCATTTTTCTTTAGTTTTGTTTTATAATCTTCCTTTTCCTCTTCATCCTCTCTTCTATTACCTTCTACTTTGTTATTCTTTTCTCCTTTCTAAAATTGCATTTTTTTTCTTGGTTTCTCTTTGATCTATTAAATTTTCAAGGCGTTGGTTTTATACTTAAGTTAAAATGTGATTTCTGAAGCATGTGTGGATTAGAGTTCATCCAAATCATCATGTTTTATTTTCATCAGCCTCTTTCTGTTAGCGATACAAAAAGACCCAAATCTACTACAAAGCCTAACTGGTAACAGAGGGGCACTGATGATGCTTTTCATTGAGAGTAAGCAGAGTAGGTACTTGCTTTATTATTTGCTTGAGCAAAATACAAACACTGCTTTAAGAATAGAAAGTCCCAGGATGAGGATAATCAAATATTTACGTCAGTGTGGAAAAAAAAAAAAAAAGCATAAATTTTAAAGTCAGAAGACTTGGGAACTGCACATTATATCTTATAAACTAACTTTGGGCAAGTCATTTAACCTCTCTGAGTCATAGCTTCCTCAGCTACAAGGCATCATTCTATAGTTTTTGTCTTTTTTTCCTTCCTGTTTATCTTATTTATTTCTTCCATTCATCTTTATTTTCTTTCACTTCCTCTCTCCACCTCTTCTCTTTCTCTCTCCCTTCCTTCCTACCTTCTTTCTTTCTTCTTTTCCTGCTTCCTTTCTTCCTATTATACTTCATGCTATATAGAATTTGAGAGAGATTTCAATAAAAACATGCCCAATAAAAAATAGAAAAATGAAAATAGGAATAGGAAGCCAAGAGTACAAATAAGTAACCTAAAAAGCACCAACAGATGGGCTTCCCTGGTGGCGCAGTGGTTGGGAGTCCGCCTGCTGATGCAGGGGACGCGGGTTCGTGCCCCGGTCCGGGAAGATCCCACATCCCACATGCCGCAGAGCGGCTGGGCCAGTGAGCCATGGCCGCTGAGCCTGCACGTTCGGATCCTGTGCTCCGCAATGGGAGAGGCGTAACCAAAAAAAAAAAAAAAAAAAAAGCACCAACAGAGCTGTAATAGTTGATCTCTAAGCAATTAAAATTGAAAAGATTTAGCTTAGGTTACTATGCTTCAATTAGAATAAAGATATTCAATCAACACTGTCAGCTGGAGAGAAGCAACTACACCACTTTATGGAGGTGTTTGCAGCCTCAGTTCTCAGTCTACTCCATCACTTGCACACATGATGTAAGTATTTATTTCCATTCCTAATACTGTCTTTCTAAAACTCTTCCTATCCTTCCACACACTTACGAGGTCGGTAAACATTAAGTTGTTTAACCTCTAAGAAATCAGTTTCATTATCTGTAAACAGTAAAATAAAAACATAAATCTGGGCATTTCTACAAGAATGAAATAACAGATGTGAAAGTGTTTGTAATAGTTCTCAATTACTGTATAACCATACTGCCACAAACCTAGAGGCTTAAAACAACCCAAATTTATTATCTCAAATTCTCCCGGGTGAAGTGTCTGGGCATAGCTTAACTGGATCCACTGCTCAGGGTCTCATAAAACTGTAATCAAGGTGCTGGTCATGATGCTGTTCTCATTTGGAGCTCAGGGTTCTCTTCCAAGCTTAGTCATTGATGAGAGAATTCAGGTCCTTGCAGTTGTAGGACTGAGGTACCCATTTTCTTTCTAGCTATTGGCTGGTAATCAAAAGCCACTCGAAGTTCCTTGCTATGTGGCTCCCATAGTCAGTTCACAGCACAGAAGTTTGCTTTCTTCTAAGTCAGTAGGAGTGTATTTGCTGATGCTTCTTATCTCTTTTA
The DNA here is from genome assembly GCF_000442215.2 of Lipotes vexillifer. NCBI lineage: Eukaryota > Metazoa > Chordata > Mammalia > Artiodactyla > Lipotidae > Lipotes > Lipotes vexillifer. Next base: position 354,486 of record NW_006773042.1, on the reverse strand, counting down.
TGAGCTCACTCAATTAGGTCAAGCTCACTGAGGATAATCTCCATTTGAGATTGATCAGTCAACTAGTTAATAACCTAATCAAAAGAGTGATACCCCATCATATTCACAGCTTCACCCACACTCATGACCCATGACTATACAAGGTCATGGGTCATTGGGGATTAGCCTAGAACTCTGCCTGTTGTACGTAACATATCATAACACCGACTCCCTACATATAAAACAATTAAAACAAGTTTTTATAAAAAGTGCAACTTGGTTTAATCTTTTGGCACACCAGATCTTGACTGGTTCAGTCTGGGTACCACTATAGAACAATATTACCTTAAGGATTTCTCCAATTCCTGAATTTTTTGCTTTCTTCAGTCATCTCTGTCATTCATTTAGCAAATATTTGTTGACTATCCACTATATGCTATGCACAGTGCTAGGCACTGGTGTCATAGTAAGACAGGCATAGTCTCAGCCTTCACGGAGCTTATAGTTAGTCCTGAGAGAATAAAACAAATAAACAAAACAAACAAACAAATAAGGAAACAAATAGATACAATCTTTTCAAATTATGGTAAGAGCTTTCAGTCATTAAAGGGATTTTAGCAGAAAAGTGACGTTATTCAGATGGCATTTTTAGAAAATGACACTGAACATTATTGAGATTAATGTTTATTGAGATTGACTGGACCCATTCATGAAATGAGAATTTGGGATTATTTACCCCAAATAAACATAAATATGTTGGCCTTAGGGAGAACTCAAGACTCTTTCATAAGCCTGCCTTAAATTCTACTCACAATGAAGAATAACTCTAGTCTAATTTTATTCAAGCCTCAGAGCACTGAGCTTGGACCACAGTCCTAGTAAGGGGATTAAGACGTGTCTGCCCCAGTCTAGTCACTCAAGTCCCTTCTTTAATCTCTGTATATTTTTGCCAGTAAATGTGATCTCAATTAGAATTTTCTCCAACTGGAATGGCTCATCATTTAGGATTAGTTTGGCTGCATATAACATAATAATATTGACTTAAACAAGAAATACATTTATTTCTATCTTGTTTTAAAAAAAAGCCTGAAGATATGTGTTCCAGGGCTGATATGGACTCCATGATATCATAGACACAGGTTTCATCAACATCAGCTCATGCCTTCCACCTCATGGTCCAAGGGAATGAGTCAAATTCCCTGGGAATTGGTACAAGGGAACAGCCAGTTGAAAAGAAGGAGGCATGAAGAAGAAATGGGCAAAGAGCACACGCCAGCTGATCGTGAAAGAAGGTTTTTGAGAAGCTGTAAAAACAAAAACAAACAAACCAAAAAAACCTTCTGCTTACATATCATTCACCTCAATTGTATGCCATACCTAGCTGCAGGGAAGATTAGAAAATGGAGCCTTTTTTCCAGGCAGTCATATTTCCAAATAAAATCCAGGGTTTCCATTACAGGAAGAAAAGGGAAATGAAAACTGGAGTAGGCAACCAGCAGTCTATGCCATGTGGTCTAAGCCAAGACATGAATTTGAGTGGAATAGGCAAAGTCCTCTGCTTTGGGCCAGTTTTATTTTGGGCCACTCAGGCTAACTCAGTCTAGACAAAAGGGGTGCTCTACCTGGGCCAGCCCCATCAACTAGCATTCTCAATATAGAATTTGAAGTTGAAGCCCAACTAGGACTGGTAGAGCAACTTTTTATGTAAAACCAAATAGAGCAATTGAAAGTCTTGATGTATTAGTTAGGATTCTATCACATATAAGTGGCATAAACCCACCTTGAACTAGCTTACGCAAAAGGGGAGGTTTTATTGGAAAGATATTTGTCTAATGTTCAGAACTTAGAAAAATACCAAACAGCCTAGACTTTGGACGAGTAAGGGTTGAACTTGCCTCAGGAATAAACCAGATACTGGATATTCTCCCTACTTCTCACCTCTATTTTAGGGGGTGGGAATTAGCTTTATCTTCCTGGGTTTCTCATTATGGTCAATATGTAGAATGCCTCCTGACTATTCAGTCACATCCTACAGTTTCTGACTAGAGAGGAGATAGAAAGAGATTAAATTCCTGGAAAGAGACTCTGACTTGACCAGTTTGGGAAATATTCCCATCCATGCACCAATCATTCTCAGCCCCCAAGTGAACCAGGTAGATGAAAACAGGAATGAATGGGTGCTTTACATGAAGAGGGAGGAAAGCAACTGAGCAAATAAACTCAACAAAGGTCTGCTGGACTTGGAGCTGATATACTAAAGTTTTGGAAGTCCTGAACATCGGTTCAGGCAAAAAGAGGCAAAAAGAGAATAGATGTTTCCGTATATAGTTCAGAATTTTAATATTTCTTCAGGAGTAAATCAAGAGTAAGACCTATTTAAGGGACTTTTCATTTCTCTGTGGAAACAAAGGGTGTTCTTGATTAAGAGAAGACGTTCATTTTGCTTAGTTTTATAGAAAGAAAACAGTTTTCAGACACTTTATATTTCTGGCCTCATATAACTGAGATAAATTAGGCTTTTATCTGGTGTATGTTGCATAACTGGTTAGTTCTTCCACCCAGCTGCATAAGAAAAACCAGGGAAGGGATCTCCCAGCCAACCCAAAAAAATGCAGAGGGAGGGAATACAACCAGCTCTGCCCTATGCCTTGGGCCAAACATTTTCTTGGTTTTTGTGCTTTCTTCCTGTTTGTTGCTTGATGGTATGCTTTCCTTGACTCAGAGTGCTGACGTTCAGAATTCAGATTTAAACTTTGGAGTAGAAGCAAAGAAAACAAGTAGGTCTTCTGCTGGACTTTGTCACTTAGGACCAAGTAACCAAGTCAAAAGAATTAGAGTATGGTCTAGCCTAGCCCAGCCACTGAAGCTCTCCATGGGAGTTTGGAATCAACACCAGATAGCAATAAAGTGTTCCTTTGTTTGCTTGTTTCTGTGCTTGATTTTTTGTTTGTTTGTTTGTTTTTGGTTTTGTTTTGTGAGTATGGGTACCTGTTAAGAATAGAATCAAAGCGCTTGGGATGCTCTGTCATGGCTAACCTTATCTCTTTCCATAAAAGTTGCAGTTCACACATACGTATATTATGCACACTCACACACTCATATACCTTTTTACAACTATATGTATGCATACATATGGGATTCTGATATACTAATATAGTAAAGTTCTAAACTAGACGTTTAATTCCTTTTTACTAAGGAGCTTATGAGAACCCTTTAGCCAGTGTAGATGAGAATATGCAGTATATGTACTGCTCCAATCTGGAATCCTCTTATATTCTCTTCTACAGCTGTGATAGTTTTTATCAGGCCACCTACATTGGGATTTGTGTTTTTCTTATTTAAAAGCCCTCATTACTATTTTCAGAGTATCTTTTTTTATATATATCTACATGCTCAAATTTTACTACCAGTTGATTTCTATGGAGAGTTGATTCCTCTAATTTGTTCCATAAAATACTTTCAGCCTGTTTTACTTCTTAACCTTGAAATGCTCCCTCTCTCACTCCCTCTCTCTCTCTCCCCTCTCTCTCTCTCTCTGTCTCTTTTATGGATGGATGAATGGATGGCTCATGGATGGATAAAAAGAAAGGGAGGAAAGGAGGGAGGGAGAAAGAGAGAGAGAGAAAGAAGGAAAGAAAGAAAGAAAGGAAGGAAGGAAGGAAGGAAGGAAGGAAGAGAAAGGAAGGAAGGAAGGGAAGGAAGAAGGAACGAAGGGAACAAAGACAGTAACGAAAGAGAAAGTTCTCGGAAAGCACTGGTATTATGTTCCAAAGACATTGGTAAGAAGGGTTATCTCCAGATGGGTTGATAACAACTTTGATATTGACTAAAACATGAATATCATATATGACATGTCCTATGTCAACACTGACTACAGCATTTGAGCATGTGTCTATTTAACAATTTCACATACAACACCATACAGGTTAAACATAGTTAATACTCAGTTTCCTTCTCTATTGGTTGAGGAGAAACACAAAGGTGATAGATTCACAGGAGCCCCAGCAGTGGCAAAAAGAGGCTCAGAAAAAAGAGACTGAGGCTGCTGACTACAAACTTTACTACCTCACTACTTGGCCTTTTCAGGGCCTTAGGAATGAGTCGGGGAAAGGCTTTGCAGGACCTAGGAGTGAATTTAATGGTCCATTTGGCACCTTTGAAATCAGGGAATCAGTAAGAGATGACATCTCCCTTAACTTCCATTGTTTCATGGTGGCCTGGGTCACGTCAGAAAGCCTAACATAGTCAGAACAAGTTAGCTATTGCCCACTCATTTAGAAGTCTTCTTGACCTGAAAATGTCAATGAGCCTGTGATATGCGTTAACCTTGGAAAACCTCTTCTCTTTATTACATCATTATTACTTGTCCAACTTGTAAGTATAATTAGGATGTAAGAAAAATGAGTTTGAATTAAGTTGCAGGCAGACAATAGTTACTATTCTTAAAAAAAATGGACAAACTAGTGTCTAATCTAGTTACATATAAACTGTGTCGTCATGACACAAGGAGTAGAGCAAACAGATGTGGAAAATGCCACCTGCTATCTGTTAAAGCACCAACACCTATGAGGGACTAAAATTTAAATGTAAACTTGAACCCATTCAAATTTTATTCCTAAAATGTTATCACTCCCATTTCCTGCATTTTGATATGTGCAGGGCTGGGGACACTCTCAGTGTTCTGCCCAGAGTGCGTTGGATCCCCATTACCTGCCCTCTGCCAGTTTCCTGTCTGTACCTCAAACTCTTTTGGAAACTTCCTAAGGCCAACTGAAGCTGCTTTGCCCACAGACTTGGAGCAAAGGAGCTGAAGGTGCCTGAGAGCTTATGTACCTCTCACAGCCCCAGGCCTTGGCCATTTACTTACTGACACAGAACTGTGAAGGCCTAGCTCTTTCCCCTTCCAGTCAGGACATATGTCGAGGTGAATTTCACCTTCCAGAGAATTTGACATTCCCCCAGATCAGGCAAAGGCCCCTCCCTGGCTTCTTCTGCTTCCTTGTCCTGCTAGCCTGACTCTCTTCCCAGTGTCTCCTGAGCATTTCCTGTACAAATTACATGGCTGGGGCTGCTATACTTCTGAGAAACCTAGCCTTAGACAATATGCTGTCTTGAATAGAAGAGAAAATGATAAACATGGAGATGGTCTGTCAGAAACTGCACAGGGCTCCAAGTTCATCCACAGAACCATCCTTCATAGAAATGCCATCTGTTAGACGTGTCACTCCAAAAAAAAGGGTTGAAATCCCTCCACAAATTAAGCCTGGCTGAGGAATCTTTTTATATATTCAGTCTTTGTGCCTCAGAAGAGAGAAAAAAAGTTAGTGTCCATATGAGCTTAAAGATTCTTATATCAATTGAATTTTTGAAATTTTGAAGAGAGAGAAATGTATCACAATCTACTTATCTTTTAAAATTATTAATGGGAATGTTGAATTCTATGGATTTATTCTGAAAATAATTAAATTTCCACTTCATTTACTTTCTAGAGAAAGGTGAAAAACAGAGGAGGAAAAGAGCAGAGTACAGGGAATGCAGACAAGGAGACACAGTGAGAAACAAAACTTATAATCCTGCCTATGCTTAGAGAGTGCTTCTTGGGGACCAATTATCATTTGCGTATGCACGCACATTTGTATGTGTACACAGACACACATATACATATACCTATACATATGTATGTGTGTAGGTACATATTTATCCTCCCAACAATTCTATGATTGGGCACTATTATCATCTTCATACTTCAAATGGGAAAACTGTAACTCTGAGATGTGAAGTTATTGGTCCAAGGTCATCGCTCAGTATATGGCAGAGCTGAGGTCTGGTCCCAGGCAATCTGGCTCCAATGTCTGTACTTTAATCTGCTATGCTGTACTACCTGTCCTGAGAGAGAGTGAGAGAAGTAGAAAGTGGCAGAGACAGAAAAGGAAAAATGGAAAGTTAATTAAACATGTAAAAATTGACCCATACATAAAGGATTGGGCAGAAAGGTATCAACAGAGAGAAACACACACACACATCCCACAGAGGCAATGGGAAATTGATATAAAAAGATTCATACTGTAACACAATCACAGAGAGAGATCCATACACACAAAAAAGGCATACAGACTTTATAAAGACAGACCAATATACAAACCAAGGTGGGAAAAGGCATGCATATAAATAAGCAGGACACAGGAAGAATGGGATGGACCAGCTGAAGGAGACTGGGAACTGGAATTCAGGCAGACAGACCTTTACCTATTGCAGGAATGGCTTTGTTGGCGTGATTTGAAGGGAATCATCCATCTTCCTGGATAGAGAGAGGAGAACTGACATTAACTATCCTAAAAAGGAAAATTAAGTCCAAGATTCAGAATATCCATTATCTACTGCTGTGTTAAAAATGACTCTGAAACTTAATGGCTTAAACAATAACCATGTTGTTATTTGTCATCATTTTGTGAGTCAGGAATTTGCATACACTCAGCTGAGCAATTGTTTTGCTCCACAGGGTGCTGACTCACGGGTTTTCACCTGGTGCTGTGCTGGGCTGTGCTGGGCTGTGCTGGGCTGTGCTGGAAGGTCTAAGGTAGCTTCACTGTCACTCTTAACATCTTGCCACAGTCAATGGGAGGGCTGGGCTCAGCTAGACCCCTCTGTCCCTCTCCTTGCATTCACAGGCTTTGCCATGTGGTCTCTCCAGCAGTGTAGTCTGACCTCTTATTTTGTGGTCTGGGGCTTCAGGAAACCAAGCAGAAGCTGCTAGCCTCCTGAAAACAAGGTCTAGAATAGTCTCTCACTGAACTCTATTAGTCAAAATAACCTCATGCCAGCCCAGATTCAAGAAGAGGGCAAGTAGACCCTATCTCCTGATAGAAGGAGGGTCAAAAATTTTGTGGCTGTCATTCATCTGTCACACCATCCAAGCAGAAACAGGCTAGTAATGCACAGGTGTCGGAGAAACCAGCAAAAGCTCAAGCCTTGGACATTTTGCAAAAGGAAGTGTCATGGGAAGCTAGAGTTTAAGAGCAGAAAATGTCTCTGAGGCAAACTGAGGGTTGGATAATTACGAGAAAAGAAAGAAAAAGAAAGAAAGAAAATGACAGACTATGTGGTTACAGTCCCATACTTCATTTAGAACTAACTAAAACATGCTGCATTACTTGGCCCAAAAGGTTGTCTTCAGGTCCTAAATCTCATGTTTACATTGTGCATATTGGCTTGAATTCCTACATAGCTTTCTCGTTCAGACTCTATAGCCGTGCTTTTAAGATTGTCAGTTCTGGTATGTTTCATTGTCCTTTGTATTTCTGATACATCTTCATTCTGTAAATATATCTGGGCACATGCGATTCATTACTAGTACATAGCACCATCACAAGAAGACACACACAAAGCAAGGAGTGGATACGTGCCTGGTAACAGGACTGACGGATAAGTAATTAAATGAGCAGAATTTTCTTCTTCCAAGGCAAAAACAGAATAGTTCGAAATAAAGTAATTGATATGGGCAAAGTACTCACTCTGGTGTCAAGTATAAATCTACCATACCATTTGAAAGGTGACTTGTTTATTCCATATTTAATATGAAGTTAGTACTACTTATTTTCTAGGATTGTTGGGATTATTCAAGGAAATGTATATTATGTGGATAGCACATAATAGTCATTCAACAAATTATAGCAATCATTATGAATATCACCACAATTCTTAATATCATAAAGCAAGTAGAGAACTAGAATAAAAGAATAGGGGCTTCCCTGGTGGCGCAGTGGTTGAGAGTCCACCTGCCGATGCAGGGGATATGGGTTCGTGCCCCGGTCCGGGAAGATCCCACATGCCGTGAAGCGGCTGGGCCCATGAGCCATGGCCACCGAGCCTGCGCGTCCGGAGCCTGTGCTCCGCAACGGGAAAGGCCACAGCAGGGAGAGGCCAGCGGACGGCAAAAAAAAAAAAAAAAAAAAAAAAGAATAAAACTCAGGTGCAGCCCTAGGATCTGGTTGAACCTCTTTGCCTCTAGAACCTTAATTTCTAAGTATTTTATTTATTTTATGTGTGTAACTCATATAATTACACAGATATTATGTGAATTGTTTATATGTATAACTCATACGATTATGTATTGTATTGAATCAGAAAATATATGTTACATTGTAGTTTTTACCAAAATTTATTTTTAGAAATATCGTTCATTCTACTGTAAATTTGATTTGACCAGTGTCTGAGTTGACTAATTATGTTTGCTTATCCTCTTCATGAACACAAAAATTTAGAAGACATTATTGTTAATGATTTTAAATCTTTAAATCTTTGTAATAGATTTAAAAGTGACTTTTTATGACTGCAATGACGGCTTGGTGTTATTTCTTAATTTTTCCTAGTGTATTTAAAAGTAATACACTTGAAAAATGCATGTAGTACTGCAAAAGAAAGTTCCAAATATGTTAGTTGTCTTCTAATATAGAAGAGAATTTAAAATAGGTCCCCATATCTATTATATAGGTTCCCTTAGTCTGGCAGTTCCTATTTTCTTTATTAACAGAATCTGGTCATCAGGTCATAACATATTATTTGTTTCCTCCTCTCTGTACCCTCCAGTTAGAATTAATCTCTCCTTCATTCTCCCTTGTTTGTAAGGGGGGTTATGTTGTGTTTTCTTAAGAACTATTTTGACATCTTAATTTGATGCTTTATTTAAAGTTGTTTGTGTTTTTGCCTGCCTTCCCCACTTGCTAATGAATTCATGAAAGATAGAAGACCCTTAACCTATGTTCAAAATACAGACCAAAATACAAATCAAAAGACTTTGTATATAAAAGTTACTCAATAAAAGAGATTAAATTTGCTAACACATACAAATAAACCAATCATGTACTTCATTAACCAGCCAAAACCAGAGGATAATATAAAACAATAAATACTGACTTTTTATAGCAACAGAAATATTTTTTTATGATGGACTATTTAAAACACATATCCTTACTAAAGTATTTCTGACTAGTTTTAATCCAAAAATATATCATCTAGTGTCTTGAAACAGAATTGCAACTAGTATAATTTCTAGAGTTTAGACAAGAGTTACTCCAAGTGTAGTCTGAAGACCAGCAATATCATGACCTCAGAACTTGTCAGAAATACAAAGTATCTGACTTCACCACAGATCTACTTAATCAGAATCTCTGTGTGCAGGAATCAGGAATCTGTGTACAAATTCACTGAGTGATTTTGAGGCATGCTAAAGTATGGGAGATACTGTTCTAAGTACTTATTAAAACAAAACAAACAAACAAACAAGCAAAATACCTCTAACCTGGAAGAGAATTAGATGGTCTTTTAGTCTAGCCCTTTACTTATTTGTTGGATGAGAAATTGAGGCCAAGAAGGGATAAGGTAATTGCCTAAATGGTAGAACCAAGACCACAATCAGAACTTTTGATTCCAGACCAGTGTTTTATTATTTTTTTCACGGTAACCTCCCTAAAAAAAAAATCATTTTCTCTTGAAACAAAACACATAAGCTTTGGGATAATACTACATAGAATTTGAATCAATGCCAGGTAGAATTTGGGATACAAAATATATTCATCATTTGTTACAAATTGTCAAGTTAACCAAAAGTTATTAAATAAAGAGAAGCATGGAAAGGTTGTATTCCTTTTTTACATATATACATATTTATTGGAGTATAATTGCTTCACAATGCTGTGTTAGTTTCTGTTGTACAACAAAGTGAATCAGCCATATGCATACATATATCCCCATATCCCTCCCTCTTGCATCTCCCTCCCATCCTCCCTATCCCACCCCTCTAGGTCATCCATCGCAAAGCACCAAGCTGATCTCCCTGTGCTATGCTGTTGCTTCCCACTAGCTATCTATTTTACATTTGGTAGTGTATATATGTCCATGCCACTCTCTCACTTCTTCCCAGCTTCCCCTTCCCCACCACCCATGTCCTCAAGTCCATTCTCCATGTCTGCGTCTTTATTCCTGCCCTGCCACTAGGTTCATCAGTACCGTTTTTTTTTAGATTCCCTATATATGTGTTAGCATACGGTATTTGTTTTTCTCTTTCTGACTTACTTCACTCTGTATGACAGTCTCTAGGTCCATCCACCTCACTACAAATAATTCAATTTTGTTTCTTTTTATGACTGAGTAATATTCCATTGTACATATGTGCCACATCTTCTTTATCCATTCATCTGTCGATGGACACTTAGGTGGCTTCCATGTCCTGCCTATTGTAAATAGAGCTGCAGTGAACATTGTGGTATATGACTCTTTTTGAATTATGGTTTTCTCAGGGTATGGAATATGGCAGTATGTGACCTTTCTATTCATTCTATCACTGAGCAATAAACAATTAGGCACTTGCATGTGCTCTCACAGTTACAAATGAGGGAAATTTCACTCCAGATATGCAACTCCGTCATGATGTAGCCCTTCCTCCCAATGCTGGATTTAGGAAGAGCCAATATTTATGTCTTGTTTCTGACCTTAGAGGGAAAACATTTGTTCTTTTACCATGAAGTATTATGTCAGCTGTAGGTTTTTATGGATTTCCTTTTCAGGCCCTGGGAGTATGCTTGTGTTATTTCTTTGCTGAGTGTTTTTATCAGGAATAGATGTCGAATTTTGTCAAGTGCTTTTTCCATTTGTTGAGATGTTTTCGATATGAGTTTTCTTTTTTATCTTGTAATTTAGTGAATACATTGATTTATTTTCTGTTAAACCAGCTTTATATTCCTGGGAAAAAGCCCACTTGATTATGATGTATTACCCATTTAATATATTTAGGGGCTCAATTTGCTAAAATTTTGTTTAGATTTTTTGTATAGATGCTTATGAGGCATATTGATGAGTGTTTTTTTCTTATTTGTTTGTTCTGCTTAGCTTCTTGGAATGCCTTGCCTGGTTTTTGTATCACTTTAATGCACAAGCTGGAAAGTATTCCTTACTCATTAGTTTTTGGAATAGTTTGTGTAAAATTAATGTTGTTTTTCCCTCACCGGGTAAGCAAGATGAGGCTGGAATTATCTTTGTGGGAAGTGTTATAACTACAATCTGTCTCTTTAACAGATACAGAGGTATTCAAATTTGTTCCTGCTTGAGTGAGCTTTGGTGATTAATGTCTTTCAATTTAAAAATTTCCTCCCTTCTTCATGGCCTGGAAACTGCTCCCCCCAACCCTTTGGGGTTACTTTGTCCCCAGGCTCAGCCCCCATGTGTCCCTGCATGGCATATGGTGTCCACTCCCAAGCTGTGAGTATACGTGGCCAATAAACCTTTGCCAGTCTCCTCTGTCCATTGTTGAGTGCCATGTGTTTGGCTACCTCATACTATTTAGAGTGAAGGATACTGTTGAACAGTATCCAAAGCAGCCTTCAGTCTAGGGCTAATGTAGTCCCACTAAGGTGAAACTCTTCTGAGAATTCTTTCTGATGAACTCTGTGTTGTATGGTCTTTACATGTTTGTTGATATGAACATGAACAGTTCCCAACCCTGAGTGATTTCTGGGAATTATTCTGCCTACTCCTTCATGGTGGTTCTTTCTATGTTCCTCAGATAGTTTTTCTCTTATTTATGTGTAGATCACTTCTCAGCTAAAGACTCAAGAGATCCCTCTGAAAACCTCTGGAACTCTTTTTGCACATTTTTTTTCTCTTCAGAAATTTCACAAGCAAATTCTAGCCAACTCAGCCCCCCGAACTCTTACTTTTTTTCTCTTCAAGACTTTTTTTCTCTTTAGCAAGACACTTAGGCTGTTCAGGTTCCTATAACTGTATTGCAGCATGAAAACTGTCTCTGGGCAATAAGCTGGTAAAAACATAAGTCTTGCACTGCTTATTTCTCTTCTCTCAGGGGTCATAGTCCTGTGCTATTTGCTATCCAATGTCCAAAAACTTACACTTCCTGTGTGTCTCTTTTTGTAGTTGTTAAAGACAATAGATGTGGGTAAAATCTGGTCTCTATTAGTTCATCTTGACTAGAAGAGGAACTTTTAGTTAAAAATTTTAAAGTGTATTTTTAAACAAATAATTATGTGCTCATAAACTTTTAAAAACATAAATAAAAGCTAATTTCCCCTTTTAAAATTCTGAGAATTTATAGACACATGAAGGACTTAGCTTTTAAACATTTACTTTGAAACTCTGAAAACTGTTAATTTTCACCAAGATGTATGTGATATTACATTTGCAAACAAAGCAACTGACAAGGGATCAATCTCCAAATGTACAAACAGCTTACGTAGCTCAATATCAAAAGAAACAAACAACCCAATCAAAAAATGGGTGGAAGATCTAAATAGACATTTTTCCAAAGAAGACATACAGATGGTTAAAAAGCACATGAAAAGATGCTCAACATCACTAATTATTAGAGAAATGTAAATCAAAACTGCAATGAGGTATCACCTCACACTGGTCAGAATGGCCATCATCAAAAAATCTACTAAGAATAAATAAATGTATGGAGAAAAGGGAACCCTCCTACAGTGTTGGTGGGAATGTAAACTGGTACAGCCACTATGGATAACAGTATGAGGTTCCTTAAAAAACTAAAAATAGAACTACCATATGATCCAGCAATCCCACTCCTTGGCATATATCTGGAGAAAACCATAATTTGAAAAGACACATACATCCCAACGTTCACTACAGCATTATTTACAATAGCCAGGACATGGAAGCAACCTAAATGTCCATCAACAGAGGAATGGAGGAAGATGTGGTACATATATACAATGGAATATTACTCAGCCATAAAAAAAATGCCATTTGCAGCAACATGGATGGATCCTAGAGATTGTCATACCGAGTGAAGTGAGTCAGACAGAGAAAGACAAATATTATATGATATCGCTTATATGTGGAGTCTAAAAAAAGGCTACAGATGAATGTATCTACATAACAGAAATAGAATTGCAAATGTAGAAAATAAACTTATGGTTACCAGGGGCTAAGGCGGGGGAGGGATAAATTGGGAGATTGGGATTGACACATACACACTTTTACATATAAAATAGATAACTAATAAGGACCTACTGTATAGCACAGGGAACTCTACTCAATACTTTGTAATGGCCTATATGGGGAAAGAAGCTAAAAAAGATTGGATATATGTATAACAGATTCACCTTGCTGTACACCTGAAACTAACACAACATTGTAAATCAACTATACCCTTATAAAAAAATTTAAAAAAAAAGATGTATGTGATATTTCTTGGCAGTGTTTCCTTTTTCTCAATTCTGCCTTACAGCTCTCTTGTCATCATATACCTCTAGATTAAAAAACAGATACAGAAGAACAGACAAAGAGCAATGCTACAAATGGAAACTAAGAAAATGATATTCAAGATATATACCTCTCCTTAAAAAGTTCCTCATAGGGAAATCAAAACTCTTGAGTGCTTTCACAAAATTAGTACAAAATAATGACAAGAAAATAAGGGTCCAATCCAAGAGATTAGAAAAAAGAATATAGTAAATGAAAATAAGTTACAGAGGAAAGGAATTAATAAAGACAAAAGTTGGAACTTTTATCTTAGTTAAAAGAAATTCAAGGAAGAATTGGAAAGCAGAAGAAAAGCATGAACAAACAGAGCGAACTGAGCTGGCATGGATGGCTTCCCTCTGACTATAAAGAAAATTCTGAATGAAATATTTTTTAAATAGCTTAACACAACTCTCAGCTTGAAAGGAAGACAAGAAGACTCCAGGAGCCATAAACATAGAACTAAAGTAATAGTAGAGAGGGAAGTTGAAGCTAGGTCTTTGCCCATGGAGTATTCAATGAGATATATCACAGGGGCTGGGATTCAAAGGCAAAGAGGAAGATTGAAGTGTGACAAAGTGTTGCACAGTGGAAAATTTTAACACCCTCCTCCCAGAAACTGACAGTTAATGCATAGTCACTGATAGTTAATGTTAAAACATTTTTTAAAGAAGTGAACAACATTAATAATTTAGACAATTAGGGAATGCACATTCTTTTTAAGCTCTAATAAGACATTTTCAAAGGTTGATTAGACTTCAGACAACAAAGTATTCTTAACAAATGCCCCCAAAATGAATAACATATACCACATTCCATAACTACTCTGCTACAAAATGAAAAACCAATAATGTATACCCTAAAAAATAAACAAACAAATCAAAATCATAGTAGCAAATATCTGGACATTTAAGCGAGCACAACTGTAGATAAGTCATGAGTCAAAGAAGAAATCATAATGGACAGTATTTATTATTATTAAGTCATGAATTACAACTAGACTCCCATATAGCAAAACTTGTGCAATCAAAACAGTTTTCAGAGGAAAATGTATAGGCTTAAAATGTATATATTACAAAACAAGAAAAACTAAGAATTAATGAGCCAGTAATCCTTCCAAGAACAGAAAAATAATAACAGGATAAGTCCTAGAAATAGATAAGAAGAATAATACAACTAAGATCAAATATCTATTAATATAAGAAACAAAGATACAAACCAGAGAATCAAATAATTCAAAAAATTATTTTTTGATAAAACTAATAAAATAGAAAAATATATAACAAATTTGATGGAAGAGAGAGAGGACAAGAGGGAAAAAGGGAGAGAAGGGAGTGGAAAGAGAAAGAAAGAAAGAGAGAGGGAAGGAGTTATGCTGGTAAATCAGCTGTCTCTGGGGTGGAGGTAGGCGCTAATTTGTAAGATTTCTGATTTCCATAGTTTAAATATTCCAACTATTTCTGATTTTAATCTACAGACATGATGTCACTGTGCACATGTTGGGAAGAGATACACAGAGTTCGCTCTGGGAAGCTGGTACAATCCAGCTCCAGCACACCACTGGAGAGAAGTCACAAACAAATAATATTAGAATTGAAAAGCAGAGCACAATGTACTAAAGATTTAAAACATTGTAAGAGAATATCCTGAATAATTCTGTCAACATAAGTGAAAATGTGGACAATTTCTTAGAGAACTATAACTTACCAAATCTACCCAAAAGGAAACTAGACTAGAATTAGGTCATTAAGATAGTGAATTAATATTGATAGTTTCAAATTCACCCATTACTTAAGAAAATAAAATGAAACAAACAACTTGGTCCATGAGATTTCATAAATAAATTTTACCAAATACTTAAAGCAGTAGTTTTTAAAGTCGAGCCCTCAGAACATAAGCATCAGCATCACCTGAGAACTTGTTAGAACTGCAAATTCTCAAGTTCCACTTCATACCCACTAAATTAGCAATCCTGGGTATGAGCCGATGAATCCGTACGCGATGCATGCTGAAGTTTGAGAATTTTGTTTCAAGGAAAAGATCAACCTAAAACTATACAAACTATTTTAGAGGACAGTAAAAACAGAAATTCCTCTCTAGTGATTTCATTTTATAAAGCCAATAATGCCTTCACTCCAAAATCAGATATAAACACTACAAGAAAGAAAAATTATAAGCTAACGTCACATGGGATAAAAACTCTCTAAACAAACTATTAACAAATGGAATCCACCAATGTTTGTGTGTGTTTGTTTCTGTGTGTGCCTTGACTAAGTTGAGAATATGAGGAAATCTGTTACTCTATTTGCCACACTGATGAATTAAAGGAGAAAATTACCGTATGATGATCTCTATAGGTAGAGAATGTATTTTTGATAAGTTTAAATATCCACTCATCATAATAATAATTAACTCTTAGCGAAGTAGAAATAGAAAATTTTTAACCTAATAAGAATTATCTATTAAAAATCTTCAATAAACATAATAGTTTGATAAAATTATAGATTTTAAAATATTAGGAACAAGATAAAGATACCTGCTATTGCCACTTCTACTCAACTTTGTATTGGAGATCCTATCTATGCAGTAAAATAATAAAAGAAATAAAAGGATATGGATTAGAAAGAAAGAAAGAAAGCTCATTCTTTTCAAGTGATGTTGTAAATACAAAAATTCAGGATACTTTATAGACTAATTAATGAAGTTCTACAAGGGTGCTAAATATGAGATCACTATACAAAAATCAATAAGATTCCTCTGCAATAACAAATATTTTCATTTACAATAACTTAAAAAATTTTAACTCAGGAATAAATCGGACACAATAAGCCAGATATACAATCCTAATGATTTAGTGATATAAACACTAAATAGATGGAGAGGATAGAGTGTTAGTGAAAAGGATGACAATATTTAAAGATAACATTTCTTCCCAAATTAGGTTGCCAGAGTCATCAAATTAAAATAGAAAATAATTAAACTTCAATTTCAAATAAATAATTTAAAAAACTCTTTTGTATAAGTATGTCCCAAATATTGTATGGGATGCACTCGCACCAAAAAAATTATCACATATATATAATAATCATACAAATATATATATTGTTGATTATCTGAAGTTCAAATTCAACTTGGCATCTTGGATTTTATTGGGTAACCCTATGCTATTGATCCAGTATAATACAAACAACCCCAACAGGTTTTTTATGGAATCTAGAAATAATCCTAAAAATCATATGGAAGAGTAAAACATGCAATATATAAATATGAAAATGGCTTTTCCAAGAATAATGGGTAATATAAAGAAAACCTATATTACCCCTGTGTTTCTCCTTTACTCTCACATTACTATCAGACTCACAATACTTCTGACATCAGCTATGGGAGGGTTTCCACACACCAAGCAATTCTGTGACACCAGCTGGGTGTCCTACAATTTAACTCAATTCTGACACTATCTACTAGGAGATAGCATCTTACGCCACAAGTTAAAGGCTCAGTCTCACAAGGCTGCTCCCATCCTCAGAGGCCAATAGCAAGTCTTGGGTCCAGGTTGTTACCTGTACTTCTGACTGATCAGCTGTAAACTGGAGTTCCCATAACCACCTCCTCAGGTTCAATTAATTTTCTACAGCTGTTCACAGAATTCAGGAAAACAGTTTACTTACTGTTTACCAATTTATTATAAAAGAATATGACAAAGAATACAGATGAACAGCCAGATGGAAGAGATGTATAAGGAAAGGTATATGGGAAGGATTGTGGGGTTTCCAAGCCCTCTCCGGGCACACCACTTCCCAGCACCTCCACTTTGTTTAGCATCCCGGAAGCTCCTTGAACCTCGTACCTTTGGGATTATTATGGAGGCTTCATCATGTAGACGCGATTATCATTGACTCAGTTCCAGCCCCTCTCCCCTTCCTGGAAGATAGAAGGTGAGGTTGAAAATTCTAAACTTCTAAAAATGTCTTGGTCTTTCCAGTGACCAGCCCACATTGAGCAGTCCACCAAGAGTCACTGCATTAGAATAAAAGACACTGCTATCACCCAGGAAATTTCAAGGGACTTAGGAACTCTGGGTCAGGAATAGGATCAAACACCAGATATTAGACAAAAGGACACTCCTAGTTCTTTTATCACTTAGGAAGTTCTAAGAATTTTAGGAGATTTGTGCCAGGAACCCGGGGCAGATATATACATGTATATATACATGTGTGTGTATATATATATATATATATATATATATATATATATATATATACATACATACATATACACACATACATATATATAATTTTTTTCTATTGTCTCACAGGCAGGTTTCTGCTTTAGACCTATGGTTAAAGAGATTAAAGAAATACTTAGACATTTTTAAGAAGCCTAACACAAAACAAAGGAGTGTCTTTCCCAAAGATAAACTCAACTTTTCACCCAGAACTAATAAACCTCAGCCCTGATTATACCTGCATTGGCCTATTCCTTCCTGCCAGGTGGCAAGGACAGGGGAAAGGAGACCCTCCACATCACTGGTCATGACTTTCATTTTCTTCTCTTTCCTTCAGGGACTCAAAGAGTGCATTTGATTTGAGGCAATGAAAAAGCAAAAAAACTATTATCATTTGAAAATGAGTCATGACAGCTATTTCACCTCAATAACCACATTCCAGGCATGATCTGATCTTAGCCTCATCCTGGGATAGATCCAGCATCTCAAGAGAAAGTAGACTAGATCAGTGAATGGTGTTGGTAAGATCAATGTAGGATTCTATCCTGGTAGATAGATGCAACTGAGTAACAGGAAATTTAGAGAAAAGGCACACTTACATAAAAATGTTATCAGGACTAGAACTTGTATCACTTAGACTTTTTTTTTTTTAACATCTTTATTGGGGTATAATTGCTTTATAATGGTGTGTTAGTTTCTGCTTTATAACAAAGTGAATCGGTTATACACATACATATGTTCCCATA
This sequence comes from Lipotes vexillifer, assembly GCF_000442215.2. Taxonomy (NCBI): domain Eukaryota; kingdom Metazoa; phylum Chordata; class Mammalia; order Artiodactyla; family Lipotidae; genus Lipotes; species Lipotes vexillifer. The sequence continues at coordinate 336,267 of NW_006773042.1, read as the reverse complement.
TCTCTTCCCTCTTGCGTCTCCCTCCCTCCCACCACTTAGACATTTAGGTGCAAGAAACAAAAACCAACTCAGCCTAACAAGAACAGAGGGATATATTGGAGGACTGAAGAACATGGGACATCTTTACACAACCTCAGAGTCAGCCTTGGAAAAGTCAAAAGCCAAGGTTTCTATGGGGAAAATGAAAAGGAATGGACAGTCACAGCCAGATGGAGTTGATCCACTCCAACTGCTTTTTCTACCTTTTCCCACATTCCACATGAGCTTCAAATTCCAAGGAGAGGAAAGGATCTGATTGGTATAGCTTGTGTTACATGTCCATCCATTGGCCAGGGGAAATAGGGACATCTTGATTGGTAGTTCTGTGGTTGGATCCAATAGTGAAGGAGTAGTTTTCCCAATGTAAGTTCAGGGTACCATTTCAAAAGAAGGGGAAGTGGATTTTTGGCAGCCTTATACAATAGATGTCCAGTGCATGACTGAATAACACAGGTTTTGAGAAATGTAGAACAGCACTGTGATTACAAGTTGAATCTTGGTGCAAGACCATGATTTTTTTAGCAAGAGAAAGGATTTTCTCAAGATCAGTCATTCTAGGAAGTGGTTAATGCTAGAGGAGGAAATGAGATAGGCCTCTGTCTGGAAGAGGAAGGGTCTTTCTTCACTCTCTGGAGCTGCAGGCATCATGCTGATGCCAAGATGTTATCTTAGAACTACTCCTGCCTGTGGTGGCTTCTGGGAATCTCTGTGTGCTGTGCGAGGTGCAATAGCGACAATGAAGAAAGATAAGCTACTTTCTGGAGCTTCCTGTATCCGTGACAGTGGTTGTGGAGTCCTTCCGTTTCATGGACGGTACCTCTGAGTGAGTGGTGCATAATTGGTGCATGGTAAAAATCCAAAACACAAAACAACCCCCCCCCCAAAAAAAACTTCCCTCCACAACAACAAAACAAAAAAACCCAGTTATTTGGACTGCAGGAGTTTCTTCTTTGCCTAAGATCAGGATGGGGTTTCCTCAATAGTGACCAATAGATGGTCTGTGGCCAGCAGAGTAACACTCAAGAGAATCAGCAGCGGCAACTTAGCATAGAAGCCAGATGAGAATGCTGGAGTGAAAGAAACAGCTTAGTCCAAAGCAAGCATTTAGTGAAAATCCATGTGACCATATCTTGCATAATGAGATTCATATAAAAATACAAAGAGGAAGCTAGAAACACACACATATATATGTAATATATATAAATGTGTACATTTATGTAAGTATAATAAACACAATACATATTTCACTTAGGAAATAACTGCTCTAATATTTCCAATAGTTTTCATTCCCCTCTTAATTTATGGTATTTTTGGTGTACAGAAACTTGTCGTCTTTATGGTATCAAATACCTTCCTTTTCCACTGTAATTTCTTCCATTTTTTTTATGCTTGGAAAGTGCTTTTCTGCAAAATGCCAGTGTTGTGGTATCTACAGTTCACTTTAAAGAACTTGAGCATAGACAGTGTGCTACAATGTATGTGCTACTTGGCTTAAGCTACTTGTTATGTGTAGCTATTTGCCCTAATTAGAATTTCCCATCCAAATGGTGATCAGCTAGCACTCAGGAAGAAAGGCCACACTCCAAAGAACCCCAATGCTTCAGCTAGCTTGTCTCTAATCACCACCAAAACTTTTGCTAATTGATATACAAATGGTAGAAAAGGATTTTTGTTGGGGAGATGAGTTCTTATTGGTGAAGCTAATGGCATTTGAGATATGTATGTTGGATAAAAAATTTCAGAGACACTTCCTACCCTTTCTTAAATAGTATGTAAGAATTTAGGGAGCCCTATATCCTGTTTGCTTAGGGATGACACCAAGACTTGATCCCTGAGATGTTTTGCCTACTTTCTAATAAAAATTGGATAAATGGCTGCTTGTGGGAAAGGATTTGGTCTGAGACTTGCTTTCTCTATAATCTGATAGAGAGGTTGTGACGAAATAGTTAACCTTCACTTACCTCTAACCCTTGGAGGTTACCATTCTTTAACAAAAATAACCCAAGAGTTAGGCCAACTCACAAGAACCAGTTAAATATCCACCTGTGTTTTCTTCTAATTTATTTCATGGTTTTGTCTTTTATATCTAACTCTTGATCCATCCAGAGTTTTTCATCTCAAATGGCTAGAGGACTGGAGCCACTTGTCTAAATGCGTGAGGCAAGCTGGCATAAAATGGGAGGCAGGGGATTCCATGGTGGCGCAGTGGTTGAGAGTCCGCCTGCCAATGCAGGGGACACGGGTTCGTGCCCTGGTCTGGGAAGATCCCACATGCCGCAGAGCGGCTGGGCCCGTGAGCCATGGCCGCTGAGCCTGCGCGTCCGGAGCCTGTGCTCCGCAACGGGAGAGGCCACAACGGTGAGAGGCCCGCGTACAGCAAAAAAATAAATAAATAAATAAATAAATAAAAAAGAAATAAAAATGGGAGGCAGGAAGAACTGTGCCGAATTGCTGAGCACCAGGGGGGCCACCACCCCTCTGCTCCTGCCAACTGCTGCCATCTGGGAATGTGGGTCCAGCACTGCTCTATCTTCCGATTTACTTTTTCTTCCCAAGCTGTTTTTTTTTCAACTTTTATATTTTGATGTAAAATTTTCTGATTCTTAAAATACAATGCAACAGACAGTATACATTTGTGGCCCAATTATGGTACAAGGGTGGCCAGCTTGCAATCTTTGCTTTACAGTACAAGAGGTGGAGAGTAGATATTTTTTCCTCCAAGTATGCAATTTTTCCCCAAAACTGTTTGTTGAAAACACACAGCCTTTCTTGTTAAGATCTTATTCTTCCTTCATCAAAAACTGTACACTTGTTTACTAGCAGCTGTCAATTATTTCCTGCACATTTGGGTAAATTTAGGACTAACTTGTCCATCTCCAAAAACGTCCTTTCAGATTTTGATTTGAAATTTTAATTTCAAAGTAAATCCTTATTAATTTGAAATTTTAAATAATATTAATAAAATAAGTAATACTTATTTTACTATTTTAATAAAATATTAATTTTTATAATCTATTTTATATCTAAATATTTGACTTAAGTTTTTTCTAGTTCTAAGAATTTTACAATTTATTCTTTTAAGTTTTCTATATGTATAACTGAATAAGTGGGCATCATTTTCTGGGCTATCAAACATTTTATATAACATGGAGAGTTTCCATTTATTTAAAGTTTAAAGAGCTCAGCATTAAAACTGTCATGCCTTGGAACTATTTTTTGAAGTAATTCCATGATTATTGGATATATGTTTTGTGATTCTTATCACTTTTTACTTTCCTAAAAAATTATTTTATTTATTTAAGCCTTTTATTGATACCAGCTCTGTGCCTCCGTTCTATGAGCTTTGGGCAGTAAAGACGTACAAGGCCCCTATTCTCAAGGAACTTACATTCTCAGAAGCAAAAGCAGATAATAAACCAAGAAATAAAATTTTCAAATATCATGTAACAAAAAATGCTTTGGTGAAATTAAGAATGTGATATGATAGAGAATGACAGGCTGAGGGACGGTTGGAGAATTATGAGTAGCCAGAAAAAAACTTCTCTGAGAAAGTGACACTTAAGGCGAAGACATCATTGACAAGAAAGAACCACCAAAGATCCAGGGGAAGAAGTTTGTCGTAGTCCATCTGCACTGCTAAACCAAAATACCACGGACTGGTTAGCTTATAAACAACTGAAACTTACCACTCACAGTTCTGGAAGTTGTAAGTCCAAGATCAGGGTGCTAGCATAATTGGGTGAGAGCTCTCTACCAGGTTGCAGACCTCTCCTTGCAGCCTCACAGGTGGAAGGGCTAGGGAGCTCTGTAGGGCCTCTTTTATAGAACACTAATCCCATTCATGAGGGCTCCACCCTCACGACCTAATCTCCTCCCAAAGGCCCCTCCCACTAATAGCATCACCTTTATGAATTTAGGATTTCAACATGAGTTTTGGGGAGACACAGTGATTCAGATCATAGCAAGATTTTATGTAGAAGGCACAATTAGTCCAAAGTGTAGGAAAAATTTCTGTGTGTACAAAAAATTAGTATGTTCCAAGTTATTCATGTCACTGGAATTTTCAAATTTATTAGTATAGTGTTTTCAAGTGATGTTAACTTCTTCCATTATATATGACTGTTTTTCTTTCTTATTCTTAATAATAATGCTTATTTATATTTTACATCTTTTCTTAATAAAATTTGTCAAAATTTATCTATTATATTGTGCATTTATTTTTAACTCAAACAAAACTTTTGGATTATTGATTCTACTTTGATTTTTATATCCAGGATTTTATTTCTCTATTCTTGTGTCCTTTTAAAAATTCTTGGTTTTGTTCTTTATTTTTAGAAATAAAACATTTTAAGTTTATGAAATTTTCTCTGAGGTTAGTTTTGCCCATGTTCAAAAAATGCTAATACATTGTGTTCTTATTATTCTTGTTTTAAGATTGTCTCGAATTATAATACTGATTTTATTGCTGGTCCAAGATTTAGAGACTTTACTTGGAACTTTGAAATGAAAATCCCATTTAATACTTTGTTATTAATACCTAATTTTACTTGGAACTTTGAAATGAAAATCCCATTTAACACTTTGTTATTAATACCTAATTTAACTACACTGTTTATCAGAAAAATATGGCCCAATAACCTTTTGAGAAATTTATTGAAATATTCTTTGCAGTCTAAGTATATGAGTTTTTTATTTTTCTCTTTCTCTGTTTGGTAATTATTACACGGACATTTGAATATAAGGTATATCTTCTCTAGATATAAAGTTTATTGTATATCCATTGATTCAGTCTTAAACTATCATGCAGTTTCTCCTTGTCATTATCTTTTTTTTTTTTACTATGTACTCTGTCGAAGGTTGAAAGATGTATCAGCTGTGCAAAACAGTTCTTTTTCACACTTGCCTTATATTTCTAACAGTTTAGAAGGATTGTGAAAGTGTGAGAGCCAGAAATATGAAAGTTTGTAGCTAGACTATAGGATTGTTTGTTGCCAGCACTAGGAACTGAATCATGTATCAGGTTGTTTCTTGTTGCAAATACTACACGAAAAGCTAACTCAAACTGACAAACAATATAGGGGCTGTATATGAGCTCACATAATTGAGAAGTTCAGAGAAAAGACAGCTTTTCAATGTGCTTCAACGAGGCCTCTGTCATTCTCTTAAGTCTTGCTCTCCTTCATCTATCAGTTTCATCTTCAGCCGGTTTTCCTCAGGGTAACAATATGGGTGAGGCAGTTAAAGGTGTGACACCTGCACCTGATGCCATCCAAAGGAGGAGAGAACCTGTATTCCAAAACTCTCTGTAAAAGTCCCAGAATTTCACATCCTCCACTTACAAGGATGAAATAATATTTCCTAGAATCTCATGGACCCCTATGGATATCAGGGACAATGGGAAGAACAAAAGGGAAAAACTCAGTTCTAGTCAGAGTTGCAGCAAATTCCTTGCCTGTTGATGGCCAGCCTCACATTGGCACTTGTATATTCTGCTTTATATCCAAGGGAGCTGGAAAAGTTATTTTCCAGAATCCACTGACCACTGGTTTCCTGTGTGATTCTTTCGATGGAAGGTACTTATGTGGAAATAGAAGGAGGGGGAGGGAGAATGTGATTTTTTTCTTGTTCCTGGCTCTGGCAGTGGTGGGGTTGGTGACTGCTAGTCACCATGAGTTCCTGGATTCCTGTAGGCTCAGTGAACATATGGGTCCTGGCTTCCTACTGCAGCAATTCATACAGAAGTGCTCTATAGCAGCCTATGGGGGTATATGAATAGGCTCCTGGGAACATCAATAAACCCTTTGCTCCTCCAACCTTAGGAGAGTTAGTGAGTTTCTGCAGTTACTGATTTCAGGGTATCCTCATCTTCCCTCTTTTGGTCCTCCAGTTTCATAATACTTTTAATGCAGTTCACTGCATTAAATTCCCTTTGTTTGAAATACTTAAGGTGGTGTCTGTTTTCCAAACAGGACCCTGATACACCACTGTGAAAAATATTTCAAGTTTCTAGGTTATAGTTGTATTAAACTGATCATTGATAGACATATAATTCCATAAATAAATAAATTAAAATTAAAATATGCATGATTATAAAACCATTTAACATTGATTTCCTAACCTAACCATTTGGAGGCAAATGTGGCATTGCAAAACATATTTGCTGCCCATATGACTGTAAGCTATTTCCTTTATGTAATACGGCGCACTGTTTAAGTGTCAGTTTTATTAAAATAATAATCTAGCTTTAAAATAATAAATGAGGGCTTCCCTGATGGCACAGTGGTTGAGAGTCCACCTGCCGATGCAGGGGACACGGGTTCGTGCCCCGGTCCGGGAAGATCCCACATGCCGCAAAGCGGCTGGGCCCGTGAGCCATGGCCGCTGAGCCTGCGCGTCCGGAGCCTGTGCTCCGCAACGGGAGAGGCCACAACAGTGAGAGGCCCGCGTACCGCAAAAAAAAGAAAAAAATAAATAAAAATAAAATAATAAATGACTCTGCCAATAAATAAAATAGAGCATTTATTCAATATAATGCTCAATGAGGTCATGTCCAATGAAACAAGCATGGACTTTGGAAATAATATAATAGCTAATATTGTCAATATAAGACATCTAAAAATCAATACATACATCATGTACAGATACAATCAGGGTTAGGAAAGGCGTGCTTGCCTTTACAAACTATAAAGTCTGACTCAGTGACTGTTTCGTGTTGGGCTATTTCCCAGGCATACAATTGTCATAACTCAGTTGTAACTTCCACGGCTGCTGTAGAAGCACGAAGAATGAGCCAAAGAGAGAGAACTGATTATCACATTAGGTAAAGGACGAGCACCAGCAAAACTGTCTAGTCTACTACTATTTACAAAGGAATTCTAGTAGAAAAGTACATATTTTTGATAACTGAAGAACATGTCAAATGGTCGGACAGAGAGCAAGCTATATATCAGCTCTTGGAGCAAAATCTTCAACTGAAACGGAAAAGTTTGCTTTCTAAAACTTCCCCTTGGCTTTATTTCTATTCATCTGCTAGCTATAATGACTAGTACATTCCTGAATCTGGTTTGTTCTGTTTCCAGAAACATGAGAAAGTTGTGTCCACAGTTATCAGATGACTGCTGTCATGTGGGAAGAAATCTAGCTTAGGGTTGGTGCACAAAATAGTCCCAGACTATTTTACATTACACTAGAATTAGTGTTCTCAAAGTTCCTGGTCTTGGGACCCCTTTATACTCTTAAAACCTACAGAAGGCTCAAAAGAAGTATTGTTTATATATGTTAATTTATCAATATTTACCAAACTAAAACTGAGAACTGTTTAAAATATTTATTAATTCATTAAATTCATTAAAATTAATTCATCAATTAAAATTAATTCATTAAAAATAATCCCCTTAATGTTAACATTAATAACCCCATAAATATCTCCTGATAAATAACTATTTTTAAAACCAAAGTTAACTTAGTGAGAAGAGCAGTATTATTTTATGTTTTGCCAATTTATTTAATGCCTGGCCTAATTCATGTAGCCAAATTCTAGAATCTGCTTGTACATTCAACCTGTTGTTACATCACATATCATGTGGCCTCTGGAAAACTCCACTGTACTAAAGTGAAAAGGGGTGGGGGAGAAACAAGGCAGCTAGAGTCTTTGTATATATTATTATCCAAATAATTTTTACCTCTAGGATCCTCTGAAAGGATCTCAAGGACCCCCAGGGAACACTAGAAAACACTCTGAAAACCACTGCCCTAGACTAGCTACATCGTTTTCAAAACATTTTCCACTGTAACACAATGTTCTCATGCATGTTTTCATGGATGTCTTCAGGTGTTAACTAAACAGAATATTTTGATCATTAAACTAACAACATCAAACATTTTTATATGTTGGGGGGATAGTATAGGGAGGAGGGGGTACCTGAGATGTGTGGTATTCATGAACACATTTTATATGCTTGTGGGAAATAGACAGTCAGTTATGAGTAATGAGCAATTCCTAGCAGTCTTTTGCAACTCCTTGATTCAATGAAGCAAAACAGAATGAAAATGATAATAACATTATTACAGAGATACCTTGAATCTGTTGGGCTCTGATTTATTTCTTTATGTAAACCATTTGAAAGTTTGGGCATCTTGACAATTACTGGAAACCAATTTTCAAATAATTCTGTCCATGTTGAGAGGTGCCCTCCTGTATTACTCAGAGACAGAAACTCATACTATCTTTCAGGTGTGGTGAAGGTGGGGTGCATAACATTCCATACACTCAATTTTCCTCTCTATATACAATTGCTGACAAATAAGAAGTTTTTATTCATTTATATATTATTTAGTATATAAATGTGTGTGCACATATTCATTCAATCATTCAACATACATTTCCAGAGAGGCTAAGTGTGTTAGGTACTATTCTTGGCAGTTGGAATACAAAATAGAACACAAATTCTTGACCCCGAGAGACTTATGTTCTAGTGTGCAGAGACACACAGTAGAGATAAACAGGTAAACTAAGTCATCGTTTACATTGTGCTAAGTATTAGAGAGAAAGAGGTGAGAGGAATAAGAAATATTGGGAATGGGGGAATGTCACGATTTTAAATAGTTTGGCAAGTAGAGGCCTGACTGAAAAGATGGCATTTGAGCCCAGACAGAGGGAGAAAGCCACTATGGTGGAGGGTTTTCCAAGCAGAGGAAAGAGCAACTGCAGAGACCGAGGTTGAGAGACTTTGTAGAGTCTTCTTGGAACACAAAGCTAAACAAGCAGTTTGTGAGGTCAGGGAGGTAATGAGGTGAGAGTCTTAGCACCACTGTTAAGGACTTTGGGTTTTCCTTTGTTTTGGGAAGCGAGGGGAGACTTCCAACAAAGCTGTGGTATGACTGACTTCCTTTTTAATAAGTTTACTGTGGCCTCTGGGTGGAGGACAGACTCAGAGGAAAGCAAGGACAGAAGCAAGAAAACCAGTCCCTAGTCTAAGAGATAATGTAGGTTGTAGTAGAGGCGGTCAGTAGTCCTATTCAAACGTGTTTCGAAGAGCCAGCAGATTATTTGCAAAGTGGATATGGGGCATAAGAGAAAGAGAGAAAGTACAGATAGGTGTGAGCAAGGAAAGATGATGTGAGCAAGAGCTATTCACTGAAATGCCTAAGACTATGGCTGTGGCTGAGAGTTTGAAGCCTGTAATGGCGTTTTAGTGGGACTCCTGTTGATTAATTCCTTTCTTGCACGCAGATGGATAGACAGACAGATCAGCAGATAGATAGGTAGACAGAAAGAATAAAAGAAAATGCACATATATATAAACCCTGAAAAATTTCCAACCTTGAAAATTAACCATAAACAGTTAATGAGAGTTCAAAATGCAACAGCATTGCAAATTAAGAAGATGCTGGCAAGGAATGTTGAAACATATATTCTTTTAAAAATAAAAAAGCATGCTCTTCCACCTTTTTCATTTTACTACAAATTAAGAAAATACAATCAGTTCCAAAAAAAGATGATGTATATGCTAAAATGAAATGGAGGGTACTGCCAGGATTCTGATGTTTGAAACCAAACAGGTGCAATAAAATAAATCCGTTTCTTTAGTTTTAGATTCTTATGCTGATTAATCTCTTCCTCCAGCTTCCTGTGCCCTAGTCTAAGAAAAATGAGCCCAAAGGAAAGTGAGACTTTTTTTCCTATTAAATTGCTCAGTGGTTCAAAAGATGAATAAATTGGAACTTCCTTTTTTCTTTTTTTTTTGAAAGAGAACAAGTAGTTTTGCCAAGGACTCTTCACCCCCAAATCCAGCTAGGCGCCCAAAGGGCTTCTCCTGCATCTCGAAGCTGGGTTTCTGAGCAGCACCACCTGCTGGTCCTACACGTATCTTACTTCCTCGGCCCCAAATCTCTCTCTGGTGGACTTGCATTCTTTCAGAATTCTTCGGCACCTAATTACAAGTAAAGCAAAATATAAAGCAGTTAGAAGCGGCGAAACTGCATCTCCCCAAAGATAGGAGAAGGTAGGCAACCTGCGGCGTGCGTCAGGAACGGGGCGTGGGGAACTAGGGCGGAGCTGGGCTGGCGCGAGCTCACGGGTGCGCGGCGCTGCTTCCGCATCGCGCGGCCCCGCCCCCCGCGACGCTACCGGCCGTCACGTGACGGCCGCGCGCGCGTCCCCGGCCGCTGCGGGCCCCGAGGCCGAAGAGAAAAGACTGCGAGGCGACCGCGGCTGTGGCCACAGAGGTGTGAGTAGGGGCGAAGCCCACTCGAGGGGCAGGGTGAAAGTTAGCCGCTCCGGGATCCTAACTCGGGGAGAGAAGTGATGGCCCGCGGTGTCACCTCCAACGGCGACACGCTCTGGGTCGGCCCTGCGCTCTGGGCCTGAGAGGGGCGGCGGGGTCAGGGGCCGGTACGTAGGTGGACGCCCTTGGGCCGGGGGGACCGCGGCTGTTTCGCGGAGCCGGGGTGGGACAGCTCAGCCCTTTCCGTCGCTCCCAGCTTGGCTGCTGTCACAGGCAAGAAGACGGTGACGAGCTCTGCGTTGCCTGGGGCCGCCGCAGCCTCTGCCCTGGGCGAAAGCCCGGAGCTGGTCACGGTCCGGGTGCGAGAGGCGGAGCAGCGGCCATTACTGCGCAGCCTCTTCCGCTGGGGTCCTCGTCGCTGCCTTTGGTGGCGGCCAGGTCCCTCTCCTTTCCCCTCATCGGTGGTGTCAGGCCTCTACACGGGGACTTTTGGCCTCAAGATTTAGGGGGGGCAATGGTTTGAGCGGTATCCTACTCCCAGTTTCCCGTGCGGAGGCCTCTACCCGGGCCTTGGGTCAGAGCGTAGAGTTCCTGCATTTTGTCTTTTTCCGGAGTGTCTTTGGCTTCTTTCTCTTCCCTCTTTCCGTCCTCCTCCTGTTCAGTTTCTGGGTATTGCCTAATATGACGAGCAGCCCCTCGCCTTGCTCTCGTTAAGCCCAGCGCTGTTATTAAAGCATCAGAATCATTAAGAGCTCTCTCAATACCCGTTGAGCCTCCAAAAACCTCGGTGCATCTTAACAGCGGAGGCTGTTGCTTTTGTTCTTCTGGTTGCTGGGTGCGGAATTCTCTCCCTACCCCCCATCCCGACTGAAGGAGTACGGGTCTTATATTGTTGCCGCTGTTTTATTTTCCGTGGGCATCTAGAGAAAGGCTGAAAAATTGTTTCGAGTTTACACACACTTCTGGCAACTAGATCTTTTCCCCTTGATATCGCTTTTAATATGTTTTTCTTTGCCCTAAGTGCCATTTTAGTGGGCACTTACTTATCAAGTTTCTAAAGTACATGCATTTTGTTTGTTAAGTAATATTTTGTTTATTAAGTAATATTAAAACTGTGGAATTGAGAGAAGAAAGCCAAGAAATGATAGAAAAACGCGTTGTCTTTGGATGATTGACATTTCAGGTATCTCTCCAATGTGAGTACTTTTAAAATAGAATTTGAAAGTATGACATTGGCGTTAAAAGCAGTATATACTTACGGAAACTGGAAGACTTAAAACTGTTTTTGTTTTTTTAATAAGTGAATCTATATTTAGACTTTTAAAAGACGTGGCATATAAGACCCAGGAGGAAAATGACCTGCACAAATAATAGGATTTATGATGTTGGCTTTGCTGTTTTTGTGACCAGCAAATACTGTTTGTGTTAAATGTCTGGGAGTGCTCTAAAAATCATGAAAATACGTCAAGTAATCCAATTTTAAAAAGCAAACCGGAAAAGTGAAAAACCACTTTAGAAATAGATTTTGGATGTGTTTGTTTTAGCTTGTACATCTTAAATTGGAGCATTTTGTTAAGCCGAATCTTTGATTTAGAATTTATGTTTCAAGTGGCCCAGTGTAAATTGTGGGCAAAATGAAACTAATGGTAAACATTTGTAGGATTTTATTTACTCGGTTGTTAAAAACTTGGTAGAATTATAGTCATCAGGAAAACTGTTTTTCTAAATAGCTGATCATCAGACAAGAGGGAGAAAAAAAGAATTTTTTTTTTTTTTTGTAGGAGACATGTGTCAACTGGTAAAGTATTTTGTTTTTGAGTTGTCGCAAGGATAGGGCAGATTTTTTTTTTTTTTGAAAGGATCTAAAAATGATTTCTTGACTTAGTAGAAGAAAAAGATAGTATTAACTTTTTTCTTTTCACAGTATTGATCTGCATAGTGAATATTTTCTCATGTATTAGCAATTTACTAGCATAAAACACCTGACACACTGTCAGTTGGGTATTTGAATGCTTTTTTTCCCCCAGTGTTAGTAACAGAAGGTGAACCTTTTCCATCCTCTTGCCTGGTTTTTGACTGTGCCCAAGGAACCTGATTTTGTGCGACCAGCTGGATTAGAAACTGTCTTTGTGGGTATGGAATCCATCTTATTTACATTCTGCTACAACCACCTGTGCTATTTATGGACTGTTGAGTGTTCATGGCTTATTTATTACCCACTGAGTTAGTTAAAACAAAACCCGTTGTTAAATCGCATTAATTATTTAGAATTATGGAAGTGTAGAGTAGGGTGAAATAACTAAGACATGGGAGTTGTGACTTGACCAAGGTCACACAGATAATTAGCAGCAGAGCTTTTCTTATTTACAAAATGGTTGCAAGCTATGCAGCTTCTGGTTTATGTGATTAAAAGGCAGTATTTGTTCACATTCACATTTAATGTTTTGTTAAAATAAAATGCAAAGCCCACCTTTTTGGGTGGAAAATATAAAGATTTAATTCTTGGGTATGAAGATTGTGAAGGCCAGAGGTTGTCATACAGTAATGTTTTTTACGGGAAGTGTTAAACGCAGTGGTGGAAATAATTCTTTAACATAGAGTACTGTAAAATATTGAACCCCATTTAGTTGAAATGAGTTTTGGCTGAAGACTTTTGTCTCCCAGTATGACGTGTGCTTTCTGTAAGCTGAGTTTTAGCAGGAGATGAGTAGGAAAGCTAAAAATGGAAACATTAGGGCATTTAGTTACATCTCTCAATTTGGGACTCCTTCTTAAGAAATATTAAGATGTATCTGCTAAATTACACCCGATCTCTCTCTCTCTGTTCCTTCTTTTACTGGTCCTTGCTTTTTGTTCTTTTTTCTTTTTTGACTTTGTATACCAAAAGTTGTAAGATTTGTAGTATTTTTCTTTTCTGTCACTGATATCTTTTATATAGAACATTTCCTGTTTTGTGTATTTTGAATAAAGAGTAAGAACTATTTTATTAAACATTAGCTGTTAGTATAATTGGAAAAATACAGGAAATCTTCAGATCTTTGTAATTTGATATTTTAACTGTTACAGGCTTATCTTTTTCTTTGATGAGTTCTTTAAAAAAAGATAATCATTTATTTGAACCTATAATCTAAAAAAAACCTTTTTTTGACTCCATGACTGACTTGAAAAGTAGACTTGTAATTAAGCCTGTTTTCAGAGAAAATAACAGTAGGTGCAAATAATAGGAGCATGAATTTGTTGAGTGGTCACAAATTATAAATAATACAATATTCATTTTCAGTTATACTTAATTGGTTGAATGGGTAAATGATTTAAATTAACTGATACTCTCTAATCTCTTTTATATATTTTTAAATTCAGTCTGCCACTTTTTTTCTTTAGAATTGTTAAGGGGCAGAAATATCTCATTTAGTTTCATATGTTTTCTCTTTCTGTGTTACCTTCCTAATGGTTCATTTCTGTATAAGTTTGCACCTTAAGAAGGAACCTTAACCCATTAGCTAATTGGTATTTGCATGTCAAAATATTGTGGTAAATTTTACTGTAATAATTCATAAATTGTGTTGACTTTGGTCATAATTTACAAATCATTTGTTGCAGAAGGAATTATGTATGTTTGCCAAATTAATTCTGGCCTGTAGTTAGAATTATACTATTCTTTTATCTTTAGTTGAAAGTAAAAGCTTCCCCCTCCTTCCATTAAAGAAAAAATATTTGGTTTCAAATGTAGAAGTTTTCTGAGGGCTACTTTACATGACTGTTCTGAATATTACTGATACATGCCATACCCGATGTTGTGCCCCATTGGCATTGTAATTCTCAGAGGCTAGAGTTGATGGATCTATTTGGTAGAATTGAGACTAGCTAAACCAGTCAGTTTTGATCACAGCAAAATATGCAATTTTCATTTTCATCTGTGCCAGCAAAGGTGTGAGTAAAGCAACATGGAGTTCATTTTCTTTATTCAACAATTCTTGTAGTAAATTGCCAGTTTTGTGTTGGAAAAAACCTGTTGGTATGCAATACATTCTAAACCTGCATTGCCAGTAGCCACTAGCCACATGGAGCTATTGAGCAAACTATGTGGCTAGTCTGAACTGAGTTGTGCTATAAGTAGAATACACACTAGATTTCAAAGAGTGTCCACATACACACACACACGAGTGTAAAATATCACAATAATTAATTTATATTAAATATCTGTGGAAATGGTAATGTTTAGAATATATTGGGTTAAATAAAATATATTCTTTAAATTTACCTGTTTTCTTATTATTGTTAGTGTAGCTAATAGAAAATGTGAAATTACGTATGTGTTAGTGTAGCTAATAGAAAATGTGAAATTCTATTAGACAATGTTATTCTAGACCTTTTCTTTGAGATACAGCACATTGAGGAAAATATTTTTTAAAGATATACTTGAGCTTGAATCTCATCTCCCAGTATTGATAGTTTCGTGATTTGGGGTTAAATCCTTGTGGGCTTGGGTTTCTTCATTTATAAAATTTCTCACAGAGTCATTTTGAGGATTCAATGATATAATGGGTCTACTAGTGCTTCCTGAACTTTACTATGCATATGAAATGCCTGAGATCTGATTCTCTTGGTAGGGAGTGGGGCTTCAGATACTTTGTTTGTAAGGAACTCCCAGGTAATGCTGATGTTGCTAGTTGAGGACCACAGTTGTCATAGCTAGGGTCTAGATGACTACATAGGTTTTAGTTCATTTTCCTCCCCTCAACCATTATCCATTTAGAGTCAGCTTTGAAATTTAGCCGTGGGATACAGGAATTGGAAAAGTCTCCGTAGCTTGCAAGATTTACTAAAATTGGTTTTATTCCTAGATTTTTATCTGCATTCTGTAGAATTCATTGCCAGTGAATAAAGCTGGATAAATGATGTACTTGTCAAAAGATATAAAGATGGCATGAATTTTATATTTGTAAATGTAGTAACTCCCTCTGTTAGATTTTAAGTTGTTAAAGAAAGGATTAGAGCTTAGATATCTTTATGTCTTTTGTGTTTGGGTGCCTATTCACAATTAGAATGCAAATGTTGTGTTATGTTAGTAAATAAATTTAGTTTTTCATTCATCCAAGAAATACCAGTTCAAGTCGTCAACAACTGATTGGCAGTTTACTGGCCGCTTAGAGATATAAATTGTCCTTGTCTTCAGGAGGCTCATGGTTTACTAGAAGAGTCAGAAGCGAACAGATGATTGCAGTGCATATTGATAAATTCAATAATAGAAGAATTACAAAATAGAGGGGAGGGAACAGTTTTTTGGAGGTAGTCAGAGAAAGGTAGTAGCATTCTTTTTAGCCTTAAAAGAGGGAGACTATACCAGGCAGGAGGAAATACAGAACTACAAAGGGAAGTTTGGAGAACTGAGTAATTAGGTGTAAGTACAGTATTAATTTGTGAGAGAGAGATAGGACTAGAGAGTTATTTAGGTTTCATGTCTTTAAGACTTTTGAATATTGTCATAAGGAGCTTTACCTTTGTTGTATAGGCTGGAGAGCCCATATAGGGATTGGCGTATGGAAGGCTTCATTTTTCTTTTTAAGTCTATCACACTCAGAGACTTGGTGAATAAATATAAGGGGTGATAACTGAAGCAAGATAATCAGGCTGAACAGTAGTCCAGGAGAGAGAGGATAAAAGTCTAAACTAGGGGACTAGCAATGGCAAGAGAATGGAGGATAGATTCCAAAGGTGTTGGGGATGAAAGTTGACAGAATTTGGTGTCATGTGTTGGGAGGGGAATGAGAGAAAGAATTTTGTTTTTCTCTGTCAGCACTCATTGGTTAAGGCATGGAAGCTGAGATGTCACATTGTTAGATATATGCAGAGATGGGGGTGTGTAGAGTATGTGTAGATGAGAGACAGAGATATGAGAGAACGAAGCATTCTCTTAAGAAGTTAAAATGGTTGGGCTCCAGATTGGGCAGGAAAGGAAATGAGATCAGGTATTGGAGAAAGGAAAGGAGGTGGTCAAGAGACTGGAGGGCCCCTTGAAATTAAAGAGTTGGGTGTGGGAATGAATAAGTGAGCTGAAAGGACCGGAGCTTGTGATCTGAGAGTGAGATTAAGATTTTAGAGAGGCAGTAGTTTTAGGAGGCATCTAGTTCCAAATGTGGCCATCATATTTTTTTGGGGGGGAGGGGGGTGATGAAGTTCATTGAATTTAGGATTTTAGGAATTGAAAAACAAGGATAGTGTTTCTCAAATTGTATTCAGTGAACTACCTGCATCAGCATCACTTGAGGTGAGATTCCTGGGCTGAAACCTATCTCTACTGGCCTACAGTATCTCGGGTTAGAGCCTGAGAATGTGTATTTCTAACAAGCCACCTCTGTGGGGCAAGTTCAGGAACCTCTGAGTTAGGTGTTGAGTGGTTTATTCTCAAGGATGTTTAAATAGGTTCATAGTGAGATGTCAGGAGATAAGATGAATAGGATGATCAGTAGTGAGTAGATTAAGTCAGTACCTTAAGGGTTAAGAGAGAATAGCTATAGGGGATTATAGCCAATGGTTGGAGACTTCAAAGAATAAGTGGGGTTTTTTTGTTTGTTTTTAAGAGTAATGATGTTAGAATAGTAGAGTGTTTCCTACTGTCCTGTGTGTGAAACTGGACAGTTTCTATTTTGAGTAGGCTACAGGAGGGAAGTGAATGATGGAGTATTCTTTGGTGCCATTGAACTTGTAGGCTCTTGGAGGGTAAAGTGAAAGCGCTGTGGGGGAAAGTCAGGACAGTGGAGTCCTTATCATGTAAAGACTAAGTTCTAAAGTCAGAGTAAAACAAAAAGTCAAGTTGTTTAGAAACCCTTTCTAGTGAGTTACTTTTGAAAGTTCTCCAGTTTTGAAACAGATTGCATACAGTTTGGTCTGTTAAACATTTGGTGAGATAGGCTGGCTTGTATTTAAAGGCCATATTATCGTCTTAAAAATCTTTAAATACTAAAATTACAAATTTTTTAGGGAGATGGATTCCCACACTGAGCGGCACATGGAACTGAAAGAGTATTTGTCTCTCCTGTCTTGTGGTTACTGTGAAGCCCGTCATCTCTTTAGTCATCATGTATGCTTGATTCTAATTTCTGTGTGGTAAAATGAGCCTCCCACAGTGGGCATGATGAAGTGGAAGGAGGAAATACTAAATGAGAAGAAAGAGGATTAATGGCTGAGATGATGCTTTAGTTGGTGACTCTGGACAACAGGCATCTTGAGAGAAGGTTGGCTTAAACTTGGACATACATATAAATACCAGGAGGTCCTAGTTAACGTGACGATGACCTTGCCTTCCCATACATTACCTTCTTGTAGGAAGGCAGTGGCTATGGAATACATTCCATGTGGGCTACTTTGTCCATAAAGAACTTGTTTCACTTAAAATTTTTTTCTTGTGGTAACATACATCAGTTGGCCATAGATGGGTTTATTTCTGGACTCTCTCTTCTGTTGGTATCTTTGTCTGTCCTTATGCCAGTACCACCCTGTCTTGATTACTATAGCTTTGTAGTAAGTTTTGAAATCGAGAAGCTTGAACTCACCAACTTTGTTCTTTTTCAAGATTATTTTTGGCTATTTGGGGCCCCTCACAATTCCATATGAATTTGAGGATTTGTTTCTTCATTTCTGAAAAAAAGGCTCTTGGAATTTTGATAAGAATTATGTTTAATCTGTAGATCACTTTGGATAGCTCTGTCATCTTCATAGTCTTCCAATCCATGAACACCAGTTCTCTTTCCATTATTTAACTCTTCTTTAATTTCTTTCAGCAGTACTTTGTAGTTTTCAATGTACAAGTCTTTCACCTCCTTGGTTAAGTTGATTTCTAGGTATTTCATTCTTTTAGATGCTATTATAAATGGAATTGCTTTCTTGATTTCCTGTTTGAATTGTTGACTGCTAGATACAGAAACAGAACTGACTTTTTTGTGCATTGAACTTATAACAAACTACAACTTTGCTGAATTTGTTTATTAGCTTTAGTAGCTTTCCTGGGGATTCTCCAGAATTTTCTATATAGAGAATAGAGAAAATTTTACTGTCTCTGCAAATAGTTAATGGTTTTACTTCTTCCTTAGCAATTTGTATGCTTTTCATATCTTTTTCTGGTCTAATTGCTCTGGCTAGAACTTCCAGTAAAGTGTTGAATAGCAGCGGTGAAAGCAGGCATCCTTGTCTTGAAATTTTTCCACTTTTGAGATAAAATTTGCCAGTGAATTTTGTTAAATGAAGAATCATATATAATTGACTGAAATTAATTTTTAATGTTGTTGATCTTAGTCTGTAGAGAAGTTGATGTTGAAATTTTTCTTTTGCAGCACAGGATGATCCAGCAATGGAGGAGAAAATACTGCAAACTGGCTGATTGCTCGTGAAGAAGATGTTTTATTTTTGTGACAGACATCTGTGGGATCTGTAATAGAAATGTAAGTATGGCATCATGTTTGTTCCAAAGCTGCAGTAAATTAAGTGGACTGGTATAAAATGTAATAAGTCAAGTATCTGTCAAAATTAGTTTTAATTATACAAAATGAGCATTTTATATAGACTTTTAGATCTTTGAGTTGACAATTTTATTCACATTAAATTATTATTAATGTAGATTTCCAAAAAAAATCTCTTCATAGGGAAAAATCTCTATTAAAAAGTGGAACTGAAGACAGAGAAATTTGCTCATAGAAGGCTAAAAAAAAAAAAAACTGGAAAGATCTCCAGGTCTTCTAGGTTCTACTTTTTCTTTACATAGTAATTTACTTAAATAACCAAGCTAAGGAGATAATATCAGCCTTTATAAATAAGAAAGACTTATGAGTTGTAAAATACTAGTTATTAAAAACATGTTTCAGGGGACTTCCCTGGTGGCCCAGTGGGTAAGAATGCGAGCTCCCAATGCAGGGGACCTGGGTTCAATCCCTGGTCGGGGAACTAGATCCCGCATGCACGCCGCAACTAAGACCTGGTGCAGCCTAAATAAATAAATAAATAAATATTAAAAACATGTTTCAGTAAAATAAATAGGTTTTTTTAATTAATTGTTTTTTTAACAAGTTAGTACATGCATTTTAATTCCTATTGGAGTCACTGTAGTCCCCAGTTTTACCAGTTCTGTTTTCCTATCAGTTTCTCTTTGTGAAGTATGCTTTAAAATGTTACTATTACCTTGATCTTGCCCATATTGAACTTCATTCTGTTATTGATGAAACTTTTTCACACAATGAACATCATATTTCCGTCTTCCAAGTTGTGAGTCACTCATGAAAAATGCAGTGAACACTTTTACAGTTTTGGTGATAACAGTGTTTAATATACTTGATCAGAGAGTGACCCTTGTAGATACTATTTCACATGTTCTCCCAGTTTGACATATAACTATTGTTATCTACTTTTCCAATATGGTGCTTTGATTATATATTCCCATTAAAAGTATGACCATATCATTCTTAGTCAGTGTTGAGAATTTGATAAAAGACAGTTGAAACCAGTAAGCATTTTTCTTTAAAATTGGGACAAATATATTTTTTATTTAACCCTGTTCATGTATTATCTATCTATATACATATGTATATTTTTTAATCCTGTAGGTCAGATAGTCTGACCATCAGACTGTCATGGCCATCAAGGAACTAGACTGTGATGTCAGTAAGACACATATGTAATTAATAATTATATAGTGGAAGAAATACTGTATTGAGGCAACAATAAAATGCTTTCAGAACTGAGAGGATTTTATTCCATCTGAAGGGTTCAGAGTGAACAGGGAACTTTTGGTTTGGTCTTAAAGAATGAATAGAATTTTAACAATCTGAGAAAACTAGGAATTATTTTTTAAGCCAAGGGAATGGGGAAGGGCACAGCTGCCTAAATATCAAGGTATCTTAGGGGAGTCGGGGAGCAGTCCTATGTGTGAAGGTGGAGTGGGAAATAGAGACTTCACAAGGAATGAGTGTTTATTTAGTGCCTACTTATTGCCAGGTGCTTACTGGGTATTGTACTTGGATTATTGAATTCAGTCACAAGATAGTAGTAGCCTTATTTATTAATGAAGAAACAGAGATGAAGTCATTTTCCCTGGGTCAGTGTTTACCAAATATCTCTGAGAATAATCTACTAGGGCACTTGTTGAAAACTGAGTTTTAGACTCTAACCCAGATGTGTCCAGATTTCCAGGAGAGAGCACACCAGCTAATTCTTATCTTTAGAGAAGTTTGGGAAACACTGTTCTAGGTCAACCGTAAGAATAAATGATAGATTTTAACTAAGTCTGTTTTACTCTGAAGGCTATGTCAGTGTAATTGAAAGCCAGTGCTTAGGAATTTCTATGAGATTATGTAGGCAATAGAAAACTATTGAAGATTGAGTGGAGGGGAGACTAATTAGACATAATTGAACTGAGGAAAGATGAAGAAGAAAGGACTGAGGTCAGGAAGGCCACTTGGGAGGTCAGTATTTTGTACAAGAGTGTGTCCAAGAGGCCAGAATTAAGGTCACAGCTTTAAAGGGAACACATTCTGTTTCTGTTTTCTGTTGCAGAAAAGCAAAGTGGCCAAGGAATAGGGGAGCACTGAGGATGACTCCCAAGTTTTATCCAAGATAGAGACCAAAGGAAGAGGGTGTAGGTTTAGGGGAGCAGATAATTTTGGTTTTATTAATGTTTGATTTCAGGTGACTGGAGAATACTGAGGTAGACTTTTTGAATACAGAATTGGAAATACAGATTTTAGGTATCCAGAACAGTTCTGGATATTAGATTTGGGGACTCATGGGGGTTTATATAGATATACTATATATCTACTGAGTATTCCAAACTAATACATATATATAAGTTTGGAATATTCAGTGGATTGTCTAGGCATAGAATGTAGTATGAAAATTTGGTCACCCACAGAGCCCCTGTGAGGAATACTGGTATTTAAGGGAAGCTAAAGAAGGTAGGAAAAAAATGATACAGAAAGGAGAATTAGGAGAGAGTACCATCATGGAAATGAATAATATAAATTTTTAGAAAAAGAGTCGATGGTTAATAATATCATTTAGTGCAATGGGATCGAATAGATCAGACTGAAAGAGGTCATTAGACTTAGCATGTTAGTTGATTTTGAAATTTAGGAATGGAGAATATTAATCGAAATCTTGGAGGAATTGGGATGGTTTAGCTTTGAAAACTAGCAGTACCCCATCCTGAGCCAAGAGGAATGATGATAAGGTAGAGTGAAGATAAAAATAAATTTTGAGGAGTCATTCATACCTAATTTCTTAATAAGGGAGTCCAGAATATCTCTTTACTAAGAGGTTGGAGAAGTCTTGTAATAGTCTTTGTGGGAATAGGGA
>NW_006773042.1:304450-314581 GCF_000442215.2 Lipotes vexillifer | reverse complement strand
AGGGAAAGAAAGATGTCTTAGCTGAATAAAAAGTAATTAATAGCAGGCTTGATGGATTCTGGGAATCAAAATAACTAATCAGTGTACGGTGCTCACAGTTTTTGCACCATATATTTCACTACAAATATGGAAATTTTCATAAGTTGAAGAGTAACTTTTATAAGTTCTCTCCTTGCTTGACCCTTCTTTTTTGCAAATGTCTCCCCTTGTGGCTTTCGAGGTGGCAGTCTTAACTTTATTCCCCATTCCTCTCTGACCATTCCTCCCATCCTTTGCCTCACTTATAAATGTTGGAGTAATCCAAGGTTCTATCGCTGGCCCTTTTGTGTGCTCTCTCTACAGGTTTAATTTGGGCATTCGTACATTTTCATGTCCCAAGAACCGTGTATGTGTTGGTGACTCATGAGACTTCTTTCTGCTTAGATTTCTTCAGAGCACCTATCTAGTAAACTCAACTGTCATCTACCTGTCTTCATCTGAAGACTTTATAAATATCTCAAAGTCATTATGTCAGAACTCGCCTCAAGTTCTGAATCTTGATGAATGATGCCATCATCCATCAGTAACTAAATGCTTTCATTTGTTTCCTTAGTATTTCTTATATTCTATTGTTGGAACCTTACATCTGTCGTCCCCCCGCCCCCAATTATCTTATACCTGGATTACTCTAAATTTTAGTTTCCTTTTAGCCCCATGACACCAAGTCTTCCTCCAAACTCCTGTCCAAATGGTCTTGATAAACTACTAAACTGACTGTCACTTCCTAACATAAAACCTTTCAATGAATTCCTGTTGCCTCCTTAGGGGTTCATATATGGACCAGCTTCATAGAGATCCTTAACTCCTTGATGTTATATGTAAGATTTCCTTAATAAGACTGTGACCTAAAAATGTTTAAGAACCATTTGTATTTAAAATAAGTGTTTAAACTTACTAAGATAGCGTAATGTACAAGGTCTTTGCAATACTTCGTGCATAGTACATTTCATCCATTCAAAATGTATCTATCCCCTCCCTGCTAGTTACTGGGGAGTACAAAGGAAGAAATGGTATCTGTTACACTTAACAGAAACCATTAGGTAATGTAGTGTTCTTCAACTTAACTTTGATGGCAGGTTTTATTATTCATTTCTCTGCTAGTGCCATGGGCATGGTAGATGCTCAGACACTTTCTCTGTTCAAAACTGAAAAGGAGTAAGGAGAAATACGTGACAGCTCTTGCAGCAGGTGATAAAAATGTCATTCCTTTATCAGTCTGTGAAATTTCTTAGTAACTTCCTGAAGTCTTTCCTAAAATTATTGATGGCGGTTCTTATATTTAGATAGTCATGATTATTTTAGAGGCGTTCTGTAACAGTTAAAGATAAAGACTATGAAGTCAGATCACCTGGATTATGAAACCTAGATTTGAGGCTGGCTCCATCACTTAATGAACTGTGGCTTTGGGTATTTCTTCACCTGAACTTTCTGTACCTCAGTTTCCTCATCTGTAAAATAAGGAAAATAGTGGACCCATTTCGTAGGGTGATAAGAGGATTAGATATAAAGTGCTTTGCAAAGTATCTGCCACATATTATGCAATCAGTAAATGTTAGTTGTTATATTTTAATGTAATGAGATATGCATCAACAGACATCCAACAGAAATTAAACACCCACCAATTACAACACACTGTACAGTAGGAAAAGTTAAGAATTTTGTCTTAAGGACTTAGGAATGGTCATTGTTAAAATTAAAATTTTAATGTTATATTTTTAACTTGTATTAAACCTCAAACTCTTTATATTCCAGCAGAACTAAAGATTTGAGGAATCTTTTTCTTTTTTTTTTTTTTTTTCTTGCGTTATGCGGGCCTCTCACTGTTGCGGCCCCTCCCATTTGCGGAGCACAGGCTCCGGACGCGCAGGCTCAGCGGCCATGGCTCACGGGCCCAGCCGCTCCGCGGCATGTGGGATCCTCCCGAAACGGGGCACGAACCCGCGTCCCCTGCATCGGCAGGCGGACTCTCAAGCACTGCGCCACCAGGGAAGCCCAGGAATCTTTTTCTTTTAAAAAATAGTCAAAGTTTTGGGAAGGAAGATGACATTCTATTTTGGTAGGTCTGCACAAAAGATGTTGCAGTACCTTATTCTTTATTCCCTTTTTTATGTTTTTAATTGGATTCTGAGCCCAGAATTAAAAACCTGACTTTTAATATTTGTAGTTTTTAATTGCTGGCAGAAATTTCTTCAGTACTATGTAAGCTAAAGGTCTTTTTCATTTATAGTAATTTTATCTTACTTTTGACTAATGAAATGTTTTTAAGAAGATTAAACAAAATCTGAATACTTGGAGATTTCCACTGAATCTGCCCATATCCCTCTATATTTGGTCTTGTTGAAGAGAGAAGCCTTACTAGCATTAATAGATGTTTATTTGTCTTCCAGAAATATTTTACATAGTTTAGAAGAAGAATGGGATTTATGCTTAAAAGTCATATCACATTAAGAGTTCAGTTAGTAAGAAAGTCTTGGAAAATGAGTGAAACATTTACTCTGTTCTTCAGCAGAGCTGGACTAACGTCATTCCAAATTTCTACATATTATTCTTAATTTAGTAACCAGGAAATAAATTCTCTTTTTCAAAATGATCTCTGAAGTTTCCTGAGACATTTATTAGTTAGGGAATACTTCTCTTTGATTAGCATTCTCTTTATCAAATCCTTGCTCTACAAAAAGGAAAGGAAAGAAAGCATTTCTTATACACCAGTATGATCCTTTGAACATATGCAGTCTCCAGCCTATTTGAAGATCATTGAAACTATGCAAAGAAAAAAAATCTGTTTTGTAGAGTAGATTAAAATGGTAATGAAAATTACCTTGAAGTGTGTCTATAGATAGGCAGGCTAGTGGTTTGGGTTGCTTTGTCTTTATCTTGTTAAATATCTTAATGGTATCTTGTCCACTGTATGTGCCTCATCCAGAGTTATGTAAAAAGTATTGTTTTTAGGTTGAAAACTTTCTTTTTTGTAGATAGCTGCATCTAATGGAAGATCGACTTTTGGGTTAATTTTACTTAAGTACAACAGGGTTTGGGATTATGTATCTTTTAAAAGTATGGCGTTCATCCAGGTTGCACTGTTGGATATTTTATTTACATTTTACTAGACATTTTCTTTTTAAAATTTTAAATTTATTGGCCTGTCCTTTGCCCAGAGGGTACCTAGATAGTTTAGGATATGGACTTATTGTATATGAGATGTTGCTATTGTTTTTTCAAAGTACTGATGAGCATTAGCCCATTTCAACATTTTGTCTTCCGAATAGAATCAAACATCTCTCTTACTCAGTTAAATTATTACTTGTGGATGAAGGGCATCCTTATTTTCTTTTTCTTACTTGGGCTTCAAATACATATGGAGATTTAGAAAAAGATTTTCAAGAATTTCATTGACAACTGATTTCTTTAACTTAAATTGAAAGGGATGAAAGAATATATGTACTAATTGTTCACCCTTTCTACAGCTGATTTTAGTTCTTTTTGTTATGAAAATGTTTAAAGTTATCCTGAGATTTAAATGTAGCGATAGGACCTGATGAATTAAAACTAGGTAGCCAGTGCCTTACAACTGTTTTCAGAGTTCTTTTCCTGAGCACGGCCTATATATAGCTTTTGCCAACAAACAGAAAAGTGAGAAGCTAAATTCAGTTAGCAAGTATTTATTATGTACTGTGTGATGAGCATGTATTAGATATCTTAGAAAAGGGAATTTTGAGTCAAAACATGAATTTTTCCTGTTTTACTGATGAGAAAACTGAAGTCCCAGAAGCATGGTGTGTGAGATATTTTTTCTTTTAAATCTCTTAAAGGTACATTGGGCACTGAGTATAGTATTTGGCCAAATTGAAAGTAGTGTACATAAACTGTTACCACAGTGTAAGATTACCTGGGGCAGACAAAAGTATTCTGAATCTTTTGCTAAATGACAAATGAAATATGTGGTATTCTGTCTCTTGCCATTTTGGAAAGTACTTAGATTTTGTATGCAAGAAATACATACGAGTTTTTGAGAGCCTAACAATATATTCTGTGTACAGCCAGTTCATTTTAGGGGAAATAGGTGGGGGATATTAATTGACTGGTTGAGAAGCATGTGCTTTCAATTATAACTCAGATTGTTAAATTACAAAATCTTTGAAGGCACAAGTGTATCTCAAAATACTCTGAAGCTCCTGTAGTGCCTAATAACACATATTAAGAGGTCATATTTGGTTGACTTAGAAGTTACCATAGGTTAGGAAAAAGTTGTATTTTACTAGGTTCTGTAACTTAGAGTTTCTGGTAAAGGAGTTGATTGGAAATGAAATTAAAGGTTGAAAAAAAAAAGATTGGAAATTAAGCATTTCATGGAGATCAGTTCTTTCCCTTGAGACTGTGTGTTGCTTCCTTTTCTAGATAAGTGCAGTCTTTTCAAAAACTTACTATCATTTTGAACCTTGCCTGTTGAGGAACCAAGGACACAGAAAAAGCAGTAAGAGAATGTATTTTTGTTTGATTAGATGTACTGTGATGAATGCCTAAGAGATAAGTGTAAACATTTTTGCTGACTGTACCTTTTGTAACCGTTGAACCCATTTTTGAGAACTTGATCTTGGGAAAAAAGCAAATATCCTTATGGTGATTAAATTCTAAATATTCTGTATTTAAAATGGTAGAACCAACTAGTAGAGACAGATTGCCACTCACTTTAAGCAGCAGTTAATTAAGGGTTGCTAGTCTCTGTGAGGTCTTCACCTCCATTTTTCAGTCTTTCACTTATCACTCGTATACACCCTCTTATCATTTTCTCCCCCTTTAAAATATCTGTGGTTTCCTATTACTGTGGGATTAAACCAAATCATATGTTTCTTTAGCAGGGCACAATAAGGTTTTCAGGTTGGGCATCTGGTTACCTTTTCAGCTTAATTTCCTGCTGCTCCATTGCTTATGACTCAGTGCTTTGCACATGTCTCTGCCTTGAATCTCCTCCACTCCCCAGCCTCCTGCACCCCAAATTTTCTAACCTATGTCTATCCTCTCATCTCTCTCATCATTGTTACTTTTAAGAAGTATCCTAACACATTTCAGTTATTGCAGGAATCAGGTCACATTATGAATATCTGCTTGTTTGCATGTATGTTTCCTTATTTAACAGAGTAGGTATGTGTCTTATTCATCTTTAGATCCATCAGTACTCAGAATTGTACACGGACCATAGTAGTAGTTTAATAAATGTTTATCTGAATCAGTAAGGTGGAAGTTCAAATTTTATACCAGTGTTTAAGCTTTATACATCCAGTTTGAAAAATCTTTTTTATTTTTTATTTTTTTAAATTTTTATTGGAGTATAGTTGATTTACAGTGTTGTGTTAGTTTCAGGTGCATAACAAAGTGAATCAGTTATTCATACACATATATCCACTATTTTTTTTTTAGATTTTTTTCTCATATAGGCCCTTACAGAGCATTGAGTGGAGTTCCCTGTGCTATACAGCAGATTCCTAAGTTACCTATTTTATATATAGTAGTGTATATATTGTCAGTCCCAATCTCCCAGTTTATTCCTCAAACTTATGGTACCTTATCCCCTGGTAACCATAAGTTTGTTTTCTACCTCTGTGACTCTACTTCTGTTTTGTAAATGAGTTCATTTGTACCCCTTTTGTTTTTTGGATTCCACCTATAAGTGATATCATCTGATGTTTGTCTTTCTCTGACTTCACTCAGTATGACAACCTCTAGGTCCATCCATTTTGCCACAAATGGCATTATTTTGTTCTTTTTTATGGCTAATATTCCATTGTATATATGTACCATATCTTCTTTATATATTCCTCTGTTGATGGACACTTAGGTTGCTTCCATGTCCTGGCTGTTGTAAATAGTGCTGCAGTGAACATCACGGTGCATGTATCTTTTTGAATTATGGTTTTCTCAGGGTATATGCCCAGTAGTGGGATTGCTGGGTCATGTGGTAGTTCTATTTTTAGTTTTTTAAGGAACCTCCATACTGTTCTCCATAGTGGCTGCACCAGTTTACATTCCCACCAACAGTGTAGGAGGGTTCCCTTTTCTCCACACCCTTTCCAGCATTTATTGTTTGTAGATAGTTTGACAAATCTTTGGGGTTTTTTCCTCTCTCCTTCCTCTTCAGGGCAACTTAGTTATTCATGTCATTTTCTCCCATGGTCTTATATGATTGTAACATTTGTTGAGCTTTTTTTTTTTTTTTTTTTTTTTTGGTGGGGTAGTTTCCCACCTAAGTTTTATGAATTCATGGAGGCTTTCTCAAGAGAGATATAAGATGGGTAGTAGTTTGTCCATGGGGGGGCATGAGAGGCAAGAAGTGAAGAACTATTTCGTATAGAGAAAACCTATTATTGGAGGGAGTAGCCACTGTGGCTGGAAGCCTGATCAAGGGGAAGTTTGATGTGAGATGAGGCTGGCGTGGGAGCTAGCATCCAGACCATGCAGGGCATATAGATCCTGGTCTTTAACCTAAAATCAACCTTTTAAAAAGGGGTAAGGCTGGATCCATTAAAAGGCATATGCAGTAATTTAATAAATAGTGTTTGCTTGGTGATTAGGGAAGGGTAGAGGTGGATAGTAGATGGATTTAAGGGATATTTAGGAGATAAAATATAAAACTTGCTGATGTTTTGGTTGGGGAGGGGTTAGGAGAAGGACAGCTTCAATGATGGATTTCTGGCTTGAAAAGCAGATGAATAGAGGTGTCTCCAGAGGGGCATTTAGGGAGTGAGTAAATAAGGAGGAAGCAGATCATAAATTCAGATTTTGTGCCTTCAAGACATCCAAGAAGAGATCTAAAATAGGCAATTGAAAGTATAGGTATAGGGCTGAAAGGAGAGACCTGGGCTGGTGATTGTCAACATATGAGTCGGTAACAGTTGAAGCCGTGAATATAGATGAGATTATCTTGAAAGAGTATAGCAAGAAGAGCATATATATGGTTTAGAAAGAGGCAGCAACAACAGAAAAGGCCATTAAGAAGAGAGTGTTTCACAGAGGGGGAATGAAATGACTGGTTTAACCAGTGTTTTTAGATTATACAGCAGAGAAAGGGAATTTCTAGAATTTAAACTCTGGTATTGATTTCATATGGTCTCCTTGTCAAGTACCAAAAGTACATTAATACATGGCAATATTTGCAAAACTGCACCTAGTAGTATCCTAAAAGGCTACAAAATTTGTTACTTTCTGCGATTGTAACCTGAATTACTTTTAGCAATTTTCTGTTTCTCTACTTTCCAGACTGATTGTAAAAGTCTAGATGGGTTGTATTGATACATTTTAAAATCTTTGCATTTAGTTCTATCTTGTAAGTTCTGTGAATAAATAGAAATGGTGTATTTATTTGAAATCTGTACTTTGGTTGTATGTTTTTATTCTTGGCTTAACATTTGTGTGCCTCATTGCCACCCACAAGTAAAAATTAATACAAATCAAAAAGATTTTTCTGTACAAGTTAGAGTTTTTTCTCTACTTTCATTTTTGTATCCCCATTGTCTAGGATGTGGCTTGCATGTAACAGGTACTTAATGTTTTCTGAATTAAGATATTGGAAGAGTTAAAACAAGATTTTAATACTATATGTATTTTCTCTCATTTTCTCAGGATGGCTGGCTGTGGTGAAATTGATCACTCAATAAATATGCTTCCTACGAACAGGAAAGCAAATGAGTCCTGTTCGAATACTGCACCTTCTCTAACTGTCCCTGAATGTGCCATTTGTCTGCAAACATGTGTTCACCCAGTCAGTCTGCCTTGCAAGCATGTTTTCTGCTATCTATGTGTGAAGGGAGCGTCATGGCTTGGAAAGCGATGTGCCCTCTGTCGACAAGAAATTCCCGAGGATTTCCTTGATAAGCCAACCTTATTGTCACCAGAAGAACTCAAGGCAGCAAGTAGAGGAAATGGTGAATATGCATGGTATTATGAAGGAAGAAATGGGTGGTGGCAGTATGATGAGCGCACTAGTAGAGAGCTGGAAGATGCTTTTTCCAAAGGTAAAAAGAGCACCGAAATGTTAATTGCCGGGTTTCTGTATGTTGCCGATCTTGAAAATATGGTTCAGTATAGGAGAAATGAACATGGACGTCGCAGGAAGATTAAGCGGGATATAATAGATATACCAAAGAAGGGAGTAGCCGGACTTAGGCTGGACTGTGATGCTAATACCGTAAACCTAGCAAGAGAGAGCTCTGCTGATGGAGCGGACAGTGTATCAGCACAGAGTGGAGCTTCTGTTCAGCCTCTGGTGTCTTCTGTAAGGCCCGTGACATCAGTAGATGGTCAGTTAACAAGCCCTGCAACACCATCCCCTGATGCAAGCACTTCTCTGGAAGACTCTTTTGCACATTTACAACTCGATGGAGACAGCATAGCTGAAAGGAGTCACAGGGGGGAAGGAGAAGAAGATCATGAGTCACCATCTTCAGGCAGGGTACCAGCACCAGACACTTCCATTGAAGAAACCGAATCAGATGCCAGTAGTGATAGTGAGGATGGATCTGTGCTTGTTGCGCAACACTCCTTGACCCAACAGAGACTTTTGGTTCCTAATCCCAACCAGACAGTATCTGATCGATCTGATCTATCAGGAGCTGATCGATCTGTGGCAGGGGGTGGAACAGTGGGTGTCAGTGTCAGATCCAGAAGGCCTGATGGACAATGCACAGTAACTGAAGTTTAAGTAAAAAAGTTTTCAGATCCATGCTCAAGGTAAAAATGGTTATCTGTAAATTTCTGCCCACATAACATTATACTCATCCCTAGTAGTACATTTTGGGAGTTGGGGTGGGAAGGGGTATGGTAAGGATAGACCTGTAATTAAAATGTCTAACATGTCTCTGTTGAGAAACTTATTTAATATTAAGGAACTTGGGTGTTAACAGTTGAGAGCTGTTTAGTAATAACCCAGTTTTCTTGAGGTCTGTTTATAGTTTTTTTAAATATCTTCAGTTCTTTTGGCCAGCGTGTATTATTTGTGCATTAACGATCCTCATCTGACGCTTGCATTGTCATATTTTTCTGCATGGAATGACATAAAACCATTACTAAAATTTGGCACCTATGAGATGTCTGGGATCAGTATGAACAAGCAGCTTAATGTGAGCATAGATGTGAATTTGGGGTTTTAAAATAGATGAATAACAACTATTTAATAGTAAAGTTACTGAAATGGAAATGTAAAGAAAACAGCTTATAACTTATGTTTCAGAATCTTGTCTGTAACACACTTCATGGCGTTCCCATAGGCTTTGCTGTCTAGTCCTTGTAGTTTGAGGTGTGTCGATCCACATTTTTCTTTTTGATTACAGACTTTATAATTTAATAAATACTAGAGTTTATCAAAAATAATCTGTCTCTTGTTTGAGTCTGGAAGGGGATGGAAACATTTTGACATCTGTGGCCAAAAGGTCACTAAAAAGGGGGGTGATTTGAATTGGTGGTGTATTCAGCTTACATAGTCACCTGCTCAGAAAAGTTTGATTTTTTTCATAGAGAATATTTAAACAGTCTGCAGGGAACGTTCATGGAATAAATATGTATGGAAATAAACCTAAAGCCTGTGAGACTTAAAGGCCTTAAATAACTGATAGTAGAGACCGTGTATATATATTAGATTTTCTTTGCCAGTATTCATTAATGGCTAACCCTAATCTGAATTAAATTGTAGACTTATTTTTAAACAGCATTAGTAGACACAAAGTGATTCAACACAAAATGTTGTACAATCTATATAGCAAGGTAGGAAGCATTGTGTTAACTTGGTAATCCAGAATTTGATTCTGAAGAAAAGTAACGTTGAGTTTCTCTTCTGTATTTTCCTAAGTAAAACAGTAGGATCACGAAGCATACGCAAGTTGTCTTTAATATGATTTTTCAAAGGTGAATTGCATGTTACAATAGCAAATATAAATTGTCACTACTTTATTTTTTTACATATTTATTGGAGTATAATTGCTTTCAATGTTGTGTTAGTTTCTGCTGTACAACAAAGTGAATCAGCTATATGTATACATATATCTCCCCATATCCCCTCCCTCTTAAGCCTCCCTCCCACCCTCCCTATCCCACCCCTCTAGGTGG